>NW_026727520.1:0-32599 GCF_029784015.1 Lycium ferocissimum
TAGGCCCGGGACAAGGGCCCCCAAACCCCCAAAAGGAAATTCTAAGTTTGGGATCAAAAACAGTATTTGTCCCGCGGGAAAAAGGGGCCCCCCCGAAAAAGTGGAAGACGAATAGCCGACATGAAAAGCAAAACGAAATGGATCATATAGAAAAAGGAGCATAGAAAACTAGTACAAAAACCCGGAAAAACCACCCCAAAAACCCCTTGGGGAAAAAAACATAAATCTTTTTTGGTCAATATCAAAACAACCCGTTATGGGGTTTAAGGACAAATTAAAATAATCACCCCCACATATGCATATATAACGTGTCCCCCCTTTAAAAGGACTCGGTGAATAGAATCATCTATGCCATCCCCCCTTGCCACTTCCCAAACCCCATGGCCCGTGACTAAGGCCCAAGGGAATTTCTCCACCCTTTAAAGGGGGTTAAAGATACAAATAACATCAAAAAAAGGGGTAAATAATTAATTTGATATAAACATATATCCCAACCGGTTATAAAACACAACATCCCAAAATATATATACATACGCAAGCCGATAAGGCTGTCACGGCGAATGGGACCGCCCAAAACATAAATCACGCATACATACCTGAACAGTAACTATTCACAACCCACACATATGTTTACAGACCTCTAAGAGTAACAACGATATCATATGACGGGACAGGGCCCCGCCGTACCCCTAAATCGACGTACGTATACACAACGAAAAAGTCTATACCAAAATATGGGCACTGGAACAAGGGAGCGCTCCAAGATAGCAGAATGGATATCCTAAGCTGGCGGATCACCAAATCGAGCGTATGTACCTGCGGGCATGAAACGCAGCCCCCGAAGAAAGGGGATCAGTACGGAATATGTACTGAGTATGTAGAGCATGAGATACAGTAGACAGGGTATAACCAAAGTAAGAAGTACAGAAAATGCGTACAATATCCTAAATATCAAAATGCTTACCTTTGAAACACAAACATGCATATTAATATCACATATATACATACTTATATATCCGGCCCATTATAGGACTCGGTGAACATGGTCGCCACCCCGTCATTGGCGCCATAACACATCATACTCCAGAACACAGCATAACTCCGTAACACATCATACTCCGGAACACATCATACTCCAGAACACATCATAACGCGTAACACATCATACCCGTAACACATCATAACTCAGTAACACATCATACTCCAGAATACATCATAACGCCGTAACACATCATACTCCAAAACACATCATAACGCCATATATTGATATACAGAACCCGGCCCTCTAGTGAGGGACTCGAAGAAAGATGCAAAACAAAATGCACACACAGAATGGTAAATAGTCATATGTATATAAATCATCCTTTGAGACTCAATAGATAAGTAAGTAATCAACACTCGAGGGTTAAGACGATAGTCATGTTAAGTTCTTTCAAAATGTCGTTAGAACTATACAAGGGAAAGTCTCGGGGACCATGGACATGTATCAAACCAATCCGAGCCCGCCTATGAAAGTTACGGACATTATTCGCTTTAGGACCCTTTACGAACGTATCGAAGCGATCCAAGCCCGTCTCCATGAAAGTTAGGGACCTTATTCAACATAGAATCCTTTAGGAACAAGAACTCTTTATGCAACATTTACTATCCAATCATACAAAAGACACAAGGGCCATAGCTCGACTATATTAGGAATGCTAACATCAAGAAGTGAATAAGAATCGTAGACATGCTCGGATCTTATGAATAGAGTTACCCCAAGGCTCGTATCATATCTTACTTACATCCAAGACATGCCGATAGAAAGAAAGGATAAGCTTTACATACCTCGTCCGCTTCCTAAGCTAATCCGAACTTAAGTCTCGGGCTTCCCAAGATCTACAACAACGTCATTAGATACTAAAAATTAGTTATAGGTACTTAGGAATTCAATCCCAAGCTAGCACTTTATTTACAGAAATTTGGGCAGCATTTCCTTTATAAGTTCACCAAACCCCGAGAATTCAACTCGGCCAAATCATCAACAACAATACCAACAACCATTATTAACAACATCAACAATTAATTCAAAACGTATTCTAACGTTAGTAACTCTTTTCTACATAATTCGACGGCGTTTCATTTACATTCAATTCAACCACATACAATCAAGCCAACATCAATGCTCACACGTTCAAGTACTAACCCGAGATCATTCAAACAAAACTCAAGAACACTTCAAACAATCAAGACAATATTCAAAACGGCCCAACCAACATACAACACCACCCGAAACCTCCAAACTCAATAAGAACAACAACAACACATTCCTTTTTCCAAATTCATGAACTATACCAACAATCCACACGTTAACAACTTCATTCTCATAAATACAAGAAACTATATTAAAATCACATTAGCTTCTACAACAGCCCACAACGATTATAACTTCAACTTGAACCATTAAACCTTCATTTTCATCATAGAATCCACAACAACAACAACCAAAAATACTAAGTAAATTTAGTTCATTCCTTCTACACAAAACAGCCCATACACGGTTTAACATCAACATACATGGTTCCATAAATTTCATTCATTTCTACTCACTACAACACGTTCAAACCATCCATAACACATGTAAAAGAAGATTAAACCTTACCTTTTTCACTTAACTTCTCAACTTGGCTAGGGTTGTGAATTGCAAAATGAATGGTTTGATTGCTCCAACAACTACTCCACGTTAATAAGGACCTTCCAATTGGTTAAAATGCTAGAAGAAAATTATTTTTTGATCAATATTCAAGGCACCATGTTCGGCTAGCCATGGCCGAATTTTCTCCCTTTTTCTCCAAGCTTCTTAAGTTGTGAATGTGATGAATAAGTCTTGCTTTGTCATCAACCATCTATATATATAAATACATAGCCCCTACAAAGTGGACACATGCCCCCACTCATGGCTTAAGGCAATCAAAATTAGCCAAGCCATGGGTGGTACCCCACACCATAACACACGGCCACTTGTGGCCTTTTTCATGAAATATTTAATTTTCCTTAATTAACTTTTAACCCCTAATCTTCCTTAATATTCCATACCAATAAAATTATAAGTAACTTGTGCCTTTAAACAAAATCGGAGGTTAAAAGTCTCTACCTCGTATCCCGAAATAGTCTTGTCCTTAACTTATCGCGGTTAGCTCGGAATATCCCAATGCACAAAATACGGGATATAACATCCTCCCTCCCTTTAGAACATTCGTCATCGAATGTTAAACTAGTCCTACAGGGTC
The DNA here is from genome assembly GCF_029784015.1 of Lycium ferocissimum. Lineage (NCBI taxonomy): Eukaryota > Viridiplantae > Streptophyta > Magnoliopsida > Solanales > Solanaceae > Lycium > Lycium ferocissimum. The sequence continues at coordinate 3,270 of NW_026727520.1, forward strand.
TTATAAGCATTTCGGGGGAGTCTCTTTTATAGCTATCACATACAGTTCATTCATCAATCAACATAACCATTAAGGAGTTTAGATTACCCGTAGGCATAGGAAATAAGTGAGGATACTTCTTCTTCATCTCCTCTTGACCTTCCTGTGTCATCTCCTCCTCGTTATTGTTCCGCCACAATACCTTAACGGAAGCCACATCTTTAGTACGCAACCTTCTCACTCGACGATCCAGAAGATGGCTATAGGTCGCTCCTCGTAGGATAACTCCTCTATCACCTAGATATCATCTATGGGAAATAACCTGGAAGGATCACCTATATATTTGCGAAGCATTGACACGTGGAAGACTGGATGCACTGCTTCCAAATCAGCTAGTAGGTCTAACTCGTAGGCGACCTGGCCTACCTTACGGACAATCTGATAAGGCCCAATGTATCTCAGGCTCAGCTTTCCCTTTTTGCCGAATCTCATAACACCCTTCATGGGTGACACTTTCAGAAATACCCAATCGCCGATCTGGAACTCTAAGTGTCGACGTCGATTATCTGCATATGACTTCTGTCGACTCTGAGCTACTAATAACCGTTCCCGAATGAGTTTCACTTTATCAACTGCTTGCTGAATCATATCTGGGCCAATTAACTTAGTTTCGCCAACATCGAACCAGCCAATCGGTGACCTGCACTTCCTGCCATACAAAGCCTCATACGACGCCATCTGGATACTAGAATGGTAGCTATTATTATAAGCGAACTAGATAAGTGGCAAATGATCATCCCAGCTACCTCTGAAATCAATAACACAAAGCTCGCAAAGATATCTTCTAGCGTTCGAATGGTACGCTCCCCGTCCGTCGACCGAGGGTGGAATGTCGTGCTAAGGCTCACCTGGGTCCCCAATCCTTCCTGAAATGACCTCCAGAAGTTAGCTGTAAACTGGGCACCTCTGTCGGATATAATAGATGTGGGAACTCCGTGAAGTCTTACTATCTCCTTAATATATAACCTTGCATAGTCCTCAGCTGAATAAGTAGTCCTGACTGGAAGAAAATGGGTTGATTTTGTCAGCCTATCTACAATAACCCATATGGAATCGTACTTCCGTGGAGTGCGAGGTAAACCTGTAATGAAGTCCATATTAATCGCTTCCCACTTCCAAGTCGGAATCTCCATCTCCTGTAACAATCCACCAGGCTTCTGATGTTTGATTTTAACCTGTTGACAATTTGGGCACTGAGCAACAAACTCTGCTATGTCCCTCTTCATACCATCCCACCAGTATAAGCATCGGAGGTCATGATACATATTTGTCGACCCCGGATGAACAGAATAACGAGCATAATGTGCCTCTCCCATAACCTGTCGCTACAGCCCTGCAACCTCAGGTACACATAATCTTCCCCTATGTAGTAGTACTCCATCGGATGTAATCTCGAATGGGGTCTTATCCCTTTCAAGGGCTGTATCCCTATATCGTGCCGTAATCGTGGTCCTCATATTGGCGTCGTTTACTTCTTCCATAATAGAGGATTCAAAGAACCTCTCGGACGTAAACCCTCGTATCTCCGAATCGCCGACGGACTCCAAGATTAGCTAGCCGATGAATCTCACGTATTTCTTTCTTTTCGATTGCACGTCCGTCAAGCCGCCCATAGACTTACGGCCGAGTGTGTATCCGCTACAACATTGGCTTTCCCGGATGATATAAAATATCAACATCATAGTCTTTCAAAGAACTCTAGCCACCTCCTCTCGCCGCAAGTTCACTCTCCTTCTCGCTTAAAGATATACCGGAGGATTTTGTGATCCGTATAAATACCAGCACGAACGCCATATAGATAGTGTCTCCATATCTTCAAAGCATGAATTACCGCCGCTAGCTCCGCATCATGAGTAGGATAATTTCTTTCGTGCTTTTCGAGCCGCCGGGAGGCATAGGCTATAACTCGCCATGCCGTATTAATACACAACCTAACCCAACATCAGAAGCATCACAATAAACGACATAACCATCCGGTCCCTCCGAAGAGTCGAACCGGAGTCGTAGTCAACTTTTCTTTCAAAGAATCGGAAGCTTCGTTCGCAAGCATCGGTCCACTGGAACTTAGTTGCCTTCTAAGTTAGCCTCGTTAAAGGCTCTGAAATCGAAGCAAACTTCTCCACACATCTCCTGTAATATCCCGCTAATCCCGTAAAACTACGTACCCGCAGGTGTCGTAGGTCTAGGCCAATTCTTTACTTCGCCTCAATCTTCCGTGTATCCACCCGATGCCATCGCTCCAATAATATGCCCCAAAAATGCTACCGAAGTCAACCAAAATTCACATTTAGAGAACTTAGCATACAATTTTTGGTGCTGGAGCACCCCAAGTACCGCCCTCAGATGATCCGCATGCTCCTCCTCTGATCGTAAATAGACTAGGATATCATCAATAATACAATCACAAACATATCTAGGAACGGCTTGAATACTCGATTCATCAGATCCATAAACACTGCTGGAGCATTGGTCAGGCCAAAAGACATCACTCTAAACTCATAATGCCCATATCGGGTCCTGAATACAGTCTTTGGGATATATGTCTCTCTTACCCGCACCTGGTGATAGCCTGAACGCAAGTCTATCTTCGAAAAACACTTAGCACCCTGCAACTGGTCAAATAAATTATCAATCCTGGGGAGGGGATATTTATTCTTTATGGTTACCTTATTTAGCTGCCTATAATCAATACACATCCGCAGCGACCCATCTTTCTTTCTCACGAACAATACCGGCGCTCCCCAAGGTGATGTGATGGGCCCAATGAAGCCCTTCTCTAACAAATCCCTCAGCTGCTCCTTCAGTTCTTTCAATTCTACAGGTGCCATTCTGTACGGAGGAATTGATATAGGCTGAGTGTCTGGCAACACATCTATAGTGAACTCTATCTCCCGCTCGGGAAGAAGACCTGGAAGTTTATCTCAAAATACATCTGGGAATTCATTAACCACCGGGATCGACCGAAGAGTTTGCGTGCTCTCGCTTTCAAGTCATGTACATGAACCGATGATAAATATAACCCTTTCTAACCATCTTCCTCGCTCGAGGTATGAAATAAACTTACCCTCGGCGATGTCGTATTTCTCGTCCACTCTATAACCGGTTCCCCCGGAAATTGAAAGTGAACTACCTTCTTCTCGACAAATCAACGTTGGCATAACAAGAAGCTAGCCAATCCATACCCATAATAACATCGAATTCGGTCATATCCACTCTATCGTCCGTTTGGTGCAACGGCCACATATAATTACCGAACAATCTCTATATACCGCCTTGCGGTAATGCATCTCCTATCGTGTAGCTACCTCGAACGGTTCTATCGGTTCAGGTTTTATCCCAATTCTACTAGGACAAGGGGAGAAATATATGATAAAGTGGAGCCTGGGTCGATCAATGCATATACATCTCGGGAGAAGATCAATAATATACCTGTAACCACATTTGGTGACGCCTCCTAATCCTGTCGGCTAGCCAAGGCATATATGCGGTTCGAGGGACCGCTAGTACTGGAAGCTCCGCCACGACCTCTACCGCGGCCTGCTGGTGTCGACATACCCCGCCCCACAGGGCGCATAGCTATAGAAGAGGAAGATGAATCAAGAATCGACCCGCAGGGCCGAGCCGCACCACCGGGACCGCCCCCAAACCGACACTCTCTTATAAGATGGCCTTGACGGCGACAGAAAAACAAGCACCCGTAGCACGACAACACCCCCCGGATGATGCCTCCCAAAGGAGAACACCGAGGTATGGGTGGCCTCGACCGATTGGAACCTCTCGTCCACCTCGCGAACCCGAAGCCCGGAGCTCGACCAGCCCCCGAATACCCCGTACTATCCGGTCTCCTACCCGTGAACCGTGGAGGCGTACTCCGGCCGGGCCGAGAAGGATATCTACCATACCGCCGCCGAGGCCGCTCGCCGGGACTCTCCGTAACAACCACCGATCTAGCCCTCTTGGTGTCACTTTTGTCACGACCCAACCTCGTAGGCCGTGACTAGTGCCCGAGCTGGGCACTCGTACGCACCTGTTAACTACCATCAGACTATAGCTAGCATAACAAGAACTCATATATACAGAAAAGTGGAGCGTCGCCCTAAAGCTGTCACATATATATATATATATATATATATATATATATAGGTCGCAGTCACAACCTTCAGCAGATGATATCGCACATAAGCCAGCAAGGCTATCATAATACAGGGGGACGTCCAAATCACAAATCACACAGATACAACTGAACAGTAACTACCCACAACCCACACATATGTGTCTACAGACCTCTAAGAGTAATAACAGAATCATATGACGGGACAGGGCCCCGCCGTACCCCTGAATAGACATATACATATACATATATAACGAAGGCGTCTGTACCAAAATATAGGCTCCGAAACAAGGGAGCGCTCCAAGATAGCTGAATGGAAATCCTGTGCCGGTCACCAAAACGAGTATCTGTACCTGCGGGCATGAAGCACAGCCCCCGAAGAAAGAGCGTCAGTACGAAATATGTACTGAGTATATAAAGCATGAAGTACAAGAACAGGACCATAACCGGAACAAGAAGTACAGAAAGTAAATGCAATATCCAAAATACCAAAATGCTTACTTATTAAAACATAAATCATGCATGGGGCTCGGGAATATGGTCGCCCTCCCATCATTGGCGCCATAACACATCATACTCTGGAAGATTTCATAACTCCGTAACCCAGCATATCCCCGTAACACATCATAAAATCGTAACACATCATAACACCATAACACATCATAACTCCAGAATATATATACACGGTACCCGGCCCTCTAGCGAGGGACTCGATGAACCGTAACACATCATACTCCAGAATGTAGCATAGTGCGCACGATGACATAACCGGCCCGGACTCGGCGAAAGATGTAACAATGAAGATGCACGAGCAGAGTCGTGAGCAACCATATGCATATAAATCATCATTACAGACTCAACAGATAAGTAAGTAATCGACGCTCGAGGGTTAAGACGATAGTCACGCTAAGTTCTTTCAAAAAGTCGTTAGAACTATACAAAGGAAAGTCTCGGGGACCACGGACAAGTATCAAACCAATCCGAGCCCCCCTGTGAAAGTTAGAGACATTATTCATTATAGAATCTTCTACGAACGTATCGAAGCGATCCGAGCCCATCTATGAAAGTTAGAGACATTATTCAACATAAAACCCTTTAGGAACAAAACTCTTTATGCAACATTTATTATCCAATCATACAAAAGACACAAAAACCATAGCTCGACTATATTAGAAATGCTAACATCAAGAAGTGAATAAGAATCGTAGACATGCTCGAATCTTAAGAATAGAGATACCCCAAGGCTCGTATCATATCTTACTTACATATAAGACATGCCAAAAGAAAGAAAGGATAAGCTTTACATACCTGTTCCCACTTATTAGCTACGCTTATTCTTCCAAGCTCGTAAGCCTACACTTAAAAGGATTCACACTAACGTAAGACTCTTTATTGCACACTTATTCCGAATTTCAAATCAAACTACTCTATATTCTGCCGAAAATTGGGCAGCATCTCCCCTGTTTATATGCCTAGCCCAAAATTAAAATCCGGCAACCAATCAACAACAACAATAGTACCAATATCAACAACACTATTATTCATACCAACATATTTCATAAACGTCCCGCACGACGTTTTTCAACATACAACAACAATATGCACTTTCTTCCATCCCAATCAGGGAGTATAATCTCATCAATACGCCAACCATGTTAGATACCATTTTTATATGCGTAAATCAGTCCATCCACACGGCCACAACATATTCAAAATAGCCCATAAACACAACAACTACAATACAACACTCTATGACCTTTTCTCCATGACTAGTTTCATTTTTAAGGCTTGCTAGACCTTCAAATAAACTCAACATAAAAGATGGGATAAATAACATACCTTATACTTGAAAAAAAAACTCAGCCACATCAACCTTTTCCAACACCAAGCTTAAGTAGAAGCAAGAACAATCACCTTTCACGGACTAGTTTGGCGTAATCTTGTCAAATTCTTGATTTATCGGATCATAATATGTGGCAGATGTTTTGAGAGGCTTCTAGGACTCTTTGGAATGTTAATATGCTGAAAAAATGGGCTGATGGGGTATTTATAGCCCCCCTAGGTCGGTTCCACCGACTTATTCATGTGGGGCCCGCGGAACCCTTTGGCAGCTTAGGATCTTGCTCTTAAAATGGCCATAACTCTTGATTCCGACATTGTGTGAGGACCCACGATCTATGGTTGGAAAGCTCTTTCAATTATCTAAAACTTTTATTCTTGGTGTTTTTCCAAATTCCAAACTTATAATGCCGTTTCTGCCCCTCCAAGTCAACTCATCCGAAAACGTTTCCTTTTGGAGGGCTTATGTCCATATTTAGCTTATGGGTCCTTCTTAGGACTTGCTTAACTTTCAATGTACTACTTGTATCACTTATAATATATCCTTTACAAAATCCCGACATGTGGGCCCCACCTTAACTCATGGTTTCGAGGGCTATCATCGAGTGATCATGCTAACCGATTTACTCCATACACTCTCCAAATGTCATATATATGTTCTTATGCTCATATAACATAATCTTCATCCATAATCCTTGTGTAACTCTGCTCTCCCCTGAGCTCATACTAAGCCGTCCATCGTCTTGATAACGCGAAATTTTCCAAGGTGTAACATCCTTCCCCCCTTAAAAACATTCGTCCTCGAATGTTAAACTAGTCTTACAGGGTCTTATAGGCACTTCGAGGGAGTCCCTTTTATAGCTACCACATACGCTTATTTATCAATCAACATAACCGCTCTAGGAATTTAGATTACCCGTAGGCATAGGAAATAAGTAGGGATACTTATTCTTCATCTCCTCTTCGCTTCCTGTGTCATCTCCTCCCTGTTATTGTTCCGCCACAATACCTTAACGGAAGTCACGTTTTTAGTACGCAACTTTCTCGCCTGACGATCCGGTATGGCTATAGGTTTCTCCTCGTAGGATAACTCTTCATGGGTGACACTTTCAGAAATACCCAATCGCCAATCTAGAACTTTAAGTGTCGTTATCGATTACCTGCACATGTTTTCAGTTGACTCTGAGCTGCTAATAACTGTTAAACCAAAATTTCCCATACTAAACCTTGCCCCACTTTCCTTCAAAGCCTCGTGCTTAATCCCTTAGTTCACTGGTCCCCCCAATCCTCCTATGACCCGCGACGCGAACTTGGACTCTTATAATCGTAACGCAAGTACCTACGATCTTGCATCTTCTCGACAATAACTCCAATGTCTGTAATCAACTTCTTTCACTTTTTTGCCCTCAAGTACATTGTTCAGAATTTAGCTAGTATCTCGCTCTCGCTCTGATTTTTGTCTCCATTATTGTAGTCTTGACTTATCGTGTCATAACTAACCATCGTCCTACAGTATTCTCTTTTTCCTGTTCCTTGTTCCCTTATCAGTGGGCAACTACCTTTCTCGTATACGGCACACTCTTTGCGTCTACCTCTCCAGTACCATCTCGGCTATCCTTTTTATACCTGCTGGTCTTAGACATACACTGCATTGACTCCCTGTAGTTTATTAGTTCGGGTTCCCGTTCTTTTACCTCTTGTTAATACCCTGAGTGTCCTTTAGGTTCGTCATCCTCTCTATCATCCTTTGTGAATTTGACTTGAAGACCTTTCTTGCTCGTTTCATTACCCTTAAGACATGTTGCCGCATATTTAGGTACGGCGTAATTTACCCAATACGAGGGATTCAAATCATGGTCTAAAAATATCGTTAGCCTCTTGACGTAAGGTGCTCTCTTGAGTTCTCTTCCATACTCCCTCTCAAAGATGTCTACCTCATGGTATCCGTATTGTCAATTCGTTTCTACTTCTTTCCATTACCTTCTCGATATGCCAATACGCTCGAACTTTATTCCCGAGCTAGTAAATTTCTTCTTTTGGAGCTTGAGACTATCGTAACTTTTTGCAAGTCCAACTCTCGTTCTTCCCCCTTATTAAGGGGACCCTTATACGCCAATAGTTTCCAAACGTCCATTATCTTCGATAATTATGTGCCGCCCTTCATGACTTTGTTAAAACTGAAGTTCCTTCATCACATGGTCTGACGTATCTATCTTCTCGCTAGCTACACTTCTCGTATTTAACTGGAATACTCATAATGGTATCCAATTCTGATTCTTTCTTTTTCGTACTTCTGTCTTTCATGACTAACAGCGTCTTGGACTCACAGATTAATGGGGACGTCGAGATTCACTACGTCCTTTATGAAGTTTTTGGTTATACCTAAATCCTTATCTCTCTTCCCGACTTTCTTATAATATTTCTAAGGTTTCTTACCCTAAGTTCTTCGATTTATGTCTATACCGCCGTTCTTGTCAATATTCCTATGCCTTTCCATCCGCTACCAATCCTTTCGCCCATTTAGCTCACTTACTCATAATCCTTCTTAACTATGCATTTATGTTGCCGGTGTGCATCCGAGTCTTCCGAGTGCCCTACTACCTCTTGCTGTTAGAGCGGAATTCTTACAATTTACACTCTCTCCATCCCCGTTCATCAACCCTTATCTATCTTTCTGATGCTACTAAGTTCGGCGATCTTCTCTTCCACGCACGTTCCTTATATTTCATTCCATTTCCACTATGACCCAATCTCTCTCGCCTTCACATGGATTCCTATTCTATGTCATCAATTTACCCAAATAGTCTCGTGCTTTGCCCGTCGCTCTCTTTTGGAGGCTTTACTCACTCATATTTCTTACTTTTTACTTTTTCAACACTTTGATCTCCCGCCTTTCATCTACTCACCTTTCTTCTTTTTCAAATATCGTTGTATTAGCACTTTCCCAGCCTTAACCTCCGTAGTGAAAACAAAACATCGCCTTGCCTTGTAACACTTGTACCCTTTATTTTTCTTTTCACTTGAACTTCGTTACCCTGTCCGATTAATGCCTTCCATATACCGCAACGTTGGTTACCGGAATACACATATCCGCTGATATAGCCATGTATGGGATATCAGGTGCATACCTATATACATATATTTACTACTACCCCGCTTACAAAATATTTCCAAACGCTATTCAACTTACCCTGCTTCTAGAGCTGCGATGCACCTTCTTTCTCTTCACTGGTTCAGTCTGCCTCGTCCTATATGACCTCTTAAGGTTTTCGCCCACTCTGTATACTCTAATTTCCCTTAGTCTACTCTAGCTTCCCATTTGTTTCTCCTATCTGACTTTATAGGACTTTTAGTACACTTCCCAGGGGGTCACCCATCCTAAAATTTCTCTCACTCCCAAGACGCTTAACCTTGGAACTCCGATGAAATATGATGTTTTAATACTAGTATGATAGCGTTCCACCTCACCGCATGACCTTCATCACATTATCTGGAGTAAGTTGAAGTCTTAACAGATTTCGAAACGTTCTCATAACACATCTCCCTTCGAATTAGAAGGGTCTCTACTCTTTCGACTCCACAATTACTATTTTAGCCCTTTTTCAATCCTCAATATTCACTTTTCATCTACGGATATGACTACTTTCCGTCCTAGACTTCCGTATTCCCAATGGTGGTGAACACACCTGATCGCCGTTACTTATAAATACTTGGTTATCGTCTTTGATTTCTGCTCTCATTTTACCTCGTTCCTCATCCTTTCTATAACCGGGTCTTTCACGGTCCCGTCACTTATAGTACGCGTATCCTTGGCTACACATGTCATGATCTATTACTGCATTGCTATCTCACTTTCTTCTTATTTCCTTCTTTCAATCATTCCTTCTTTCCCTGTACTCGCTATCCTTTCCGTTAGTATATAACCCTTATTCCAAACTTCCCATACAGAACTTGATAAGCCTTCCTTATTCGTTCTATAACTCGCTTTTTCGTTTCACACTTGCCTTTACATTCTAGCTACATAGATCACGTCATAGCTTTAGCCACCTTCTCGCTAGGATTTACTTATTTTCATAACAATCCTTATTATATTCACATAATATCCTGTTCGTAATCAATCTTATAGTGTAACACTTCTCAACCTTTTACCCTTTCTGGTCAATCTTATCCTTAATATCTCACAAGCTGTCTTATCAATACATTCATATCCGTCGCAATTCTTTTTCCTCTGTACTCTTGTCTCAATCATACTATTAGTTCTTCTAACTATAAACTCGTCATAATTTATCCCTGCTTATCAATTCAGTTGGTACCTCAATATAACACTCTATCAAGATTTGCCAGTCTCTTCTAAATCATCTCTTAATATCACAAGCCCTTTCCAAATTCTTTTTACCATATCGATATCGACCTCCTAATTACTATTACCATCAATTCAAATAGCTTAACTTATTTCTCAAGGTCACCGTACTTGCAACTTAGCCAAATCCTATCCTTACTATTGACACGACCCTTCAAGGAATATCACAAACCCATATCTCATTCTCTTTTTATTTCTTGGAAAATTTTGGCAGAGTTTCCTCTATATTTCTTACTATCTCAAAACCTGCATGCAGGAAATACCAACAATGCCTCACAGGGCCAACAAATATATGTATATATCATAGCATGTCACAGCCACACAGGGCTCCCAATATCAACAACAGTATGAAAATAATAAACTTACCTCGTATGTCCAACTCGAACTACACCTGTTACCCTTTCCTGTCCACTTTTCCCTTCCAATTTTTTTTAACTTTACACTTCAATCGTACCTCAATACCTTACCCGACATATATCTTTCATGCCTTTGCTTACCTGCGTGCTTTGTAACTTCCAATATCGTCAATCACTTTCTTCTGTCGATGTCGTCCTTATGCTGAAATCAAAAGTTAGTATAAGGAATCTCATTTCCTATGACTTAGCTCTATCGCACGATCTAAGACAGAAGAAGGGTCACTGACTCCTAAATGCCCCGCAGCCTCCTGTTTATAAGCGTGGCCGGCTTCACACCCATAAACAAGACTCTGCCGGACACGGTCTGTAGACATTCCCTAGGACGAACTGCTCTGATACCACTTTTGTCACGACCCAACCCCATAGGCCGTGACTAGTGCCCGAGCTGGGCACTCGTATGCACCTGTTAACTACCATCAGACCATAGCTAGCATAACAAGAACTCATACATACAGAAAAGTGGAACGTCGCCCCAAAGCTGTCACACATATATATATATATATATATATAGATCGCAGTCACAACCTTCAGCAGATGATATCGCACATAAGCCAGCAAGGCTATCATAATAAAGGGGGACGTCCAAATCACAAATCACACAGATACAACTGAACAGTAACTACCCACAACCCACACATATGTGTCTACAGACCTCTAAGAGTAATAACAGAATCATATGACGTATTGTGGCCCCGCCGTACCCCGAATAGACATATACATATACATATATAACGAAGGCATCTGTACCAAAATATAGGCTCCGGAACAAGGGAGCGCTCCAAGATAGCTGAATGGAAATCCTAAGCTGGCGGGTCACCAAAACGAGTATCTATACCTGCGGGCATGAAACGCAGCCCCCGAAGAAAGGGGGTCAGTACGAAATATGTACTGAGTATATAAAGCATGAAGTACAGTAAACAGGACCATAACCGGAACAAGAAGTACAGAAAGTAAATGCAATATCCAAAATACCAAAATGCTTACTTATTAAAACACAAATCATGCATGGGGCTCGGGAATATGGTCGCCCTCCCCTCATTGGCGCCATAACACATCATACTCCGAAAGATTTCATAACTCCGTAACCCAGCATATCCCCGTAACACATCATAACACCGTAACACATCAAAACACCATAACACATCATAACTCCATAATATATATACACGGTACCCGGCCCTCTAGCGAGGGACTCGGTGAACCGTAACACATCATACTCCAGAATGTAGCATAGTGCGCACTATGACATAACCGGCCCGGGACTTGGCGAAAGATGTAACAACAGTATGCACGAGCAGAGTCGTGAGCAACTATATGCATAAAAATCATCATTACAGACTCAACAGATAAGTAAATAATCGACGCTCGAGGGTTAAGACGATAGTCACGCTAAGTTCTTTCAAAAAGTCGTTAGAACTATACAAAGGAAAGTCTCGGGGACCACGGACAAGTATCAAACCAATCCGAGCCCGCCTATGAAAGTTAGAGACATTATTCATTATAGAATCTTTCTACGAACGTATCGAAGCGATCCGAGCCCATCTATGAAAGTTAAAGACATTATTCAATATAAAACCCTTTAGGAACAAAACTCTTTATGCAACATTTATTATCCAATCATACAAAAGACACAAAAACCATAGCTCGACTATATTAGAAATGCTAACATCAAGAAGCGAATAAGAATCGTAGACATGCTCGGATCTTAAGAATAGAGATACCCCAAGGCTCGTATCATATCTTACTTACACCTAAGACATGCCAAAAGAAAGAAAGGATAAGCTTTACATACCTATTCCCTCTTATTAGCTACGCTTATTCATCCAAACTCGTAAGCCTACACTTAAAAGAATTCACACTAACGTTAGACTCTTTATTGCATACTTGTTCCAAATTTCAAATCAAACTACTCTATATTCTGCCGAAAATCAGCAAAGCATCTCCCCGTTTATATGCCTAGCCCAAAATTACAATCCAAACAACCAATCAACAACAACAATAATACCAACATCAACAACACTATTATTCATACCAACATATTCCATAAATGTCCCACATGACGTTTTTCAACATACAACAACAATATGCACTTTCTTCCATCCCAATCAGGGAGTATAATCTCATCAATACGCCAACCATGTTAGATACCATTTTTATATGCGTAAATCAGTCCATCCACATGGCCACAACACGTTCAAAACAACCCATATACACAACAGCTACAATACAACACTCTATGACCTTTTCTCCATGACTAGTTTCATTTTTAAGGCTTGCTAGACCTTCAAATAAACTCAAAATAAAAGATGGGATAAATAACATACCTTATACTTGAAAAAAAACTCAGCCACATCAACCTTTTCCAACACCAAGCTTAAGTAGAAGCAAGAACAATCACTTTTCACGGACTAGTTTGGCGTAATCTTGTCAAATTCTTGATTTTTCGGACCATAATATTTGGGAGATGTTTTGAGAGGCTTCTAGGACTCTTTGGATTGTTAATATGCTGAAATAAATGGGCTGATGGGGTATTTATAGCCCCTCTAGGTCGGTTCCACCGACTTATTCATGTGGGGCCCGCGGAACCCTTTGGCAGCTTGGGGTCTTGCTCTTAAAATGGCCATAACTCTTGATTCTGACATTGTGTGAGGGACCACGACCTATGGTTGAAAATCTCTTTCAATTATCTACAACTTTTATTCTTGGTGTTTTTCCAAATTCCAAACTTATAATCTGCTTCTCGCCTCTCTCCAAGTCAACTCATCCGAAAACATTTCCTTAAATCGTCCTTTTGGAGGGCTTATGTCCATATTTAGCTTATGGGTCCTTCTTAGGGCTTGCTCAGCTTTCGATGTACTACTTGTATCACTTATAATATATCCTTTACAAAATCCCAACATGTGGGCCCCACCTTAACTCATGATTTCGAGGGCTATCATCGAGTGATCATGCTAACCGATTTACTCCATACACTCTCCAAATGTCATATATATGTTGCTATGCTCAGATAACATAATCTTCATCCATAATCCTTGTGTAACTCTGCTCTTCCCTGAGCTCATACTAAGCCGTCCATAGTCTTGATAACGCGAAATTTTCCAAGGTGTAACACTTGGGCTGGCTCCTGTCATGATCTCTGTCGGGCTGACGCCCTCTATGTCGATCCGTCATCCCCTGTGCATACGCCTGCACCCGAGCAATGTCCATACCGGGCTGAGAAGCCATTATCATATGCCTATCGACCAAATAACGATCTAACCCCTCACATAATGATGCACCCTATCGCCCATATCGCCTACAATAGTGGGCGCATATCCGGCCAATGAATCAAACTCGAGACTATAATCCCGAACACTCGCCACCCCGCCAAATTGTCAGAATCCATCAACTCGGCTCGCCCTCATCTCCGGAGGTAGAAAGTGGCCAAGAAAGGCTTCGGTAAACTCATCCCACACCGCCGGAGGAGCACCCTCGCCCCCAGACAACTCCCATGACTCATACCACCAATGTGTACATCACGCAACCGATATGGCCTTGACTCGACAGACGGGGCCTCGAAGCTCGATTATCTTCAGTGTGCGCTGCATTTGTCGAATAAACTCTTGCGGGTCCTCTGGGAGCTCGACCCGTAGAACTCGGGGGATTACAAGTCAAGAAATCACGGCCCTCAAACTATCATGTCCGTTCCGCATAGTCGCCTCCTAATCCGTGCTCGCGAGCCCGCCGCCACCAACTGTCAAAGAATCGGACCGCATCCCTCACGGCCCTATCCTCTCGCCCCCGGCCGAGGAGCCGGAGGCTCCGGAGCCGCGGTGGAACCGCCCCGACCGCTGCTGCTGCTCCAAGCCCCTCTGATAGTGGCGGTGTAGCAGAACGCGCTGACGGGAGCACAACCTCCGGCACAGGCTGGGCAAGGGCCCTGGTAACTCTCCGAATCTGGATGGTCTCTCCAGCTGCTGACTTGCCCTTCTGGGCAGCTGTCGCCTTCTTTGGAGGCATCGCTGTAAACATAACAATTCGTTAGGGAGGAATTATCCTGATAATACAGCTCTATCGCACGATCTAGAACAAGAAGGAAAGATAACATCCTAAATGTCCTGTAGCTTCCTGTTTATAGATGTGGTGCACAACACACCGAAAAATAAGAATCTACTAGACACGGTCTGTAGACATTCCGAGGATGAATCGCTCTGATACCACTTTTGTTACGACCCAACCCCGTAGGCCGTGACTAGTGCCCGAGCTGGACACTCGTACACACCCATTAACCAGAATCAGCATACAAATATCTTATACATATACAAAGGTCAGACGTCATCTCAAACTGTCGCATATAAACATATATACCACACAGAAGCCGGCAAGGCTGTCATAAAACACAACATCCCAAAATATATATACATACGCAAGCCGATAAGGCTGCCACGGCGAATGGGACCGCCCAAAACATAAATCACGCATACATACTTGAATAATAACTATTCACAACCCACACATATGTCTACAGACCTCTAAGAGTAACAACGGTATCATATGACGGGACAGGGCCCCGCCGTACCCCTGAATCGACGTACGTATACACAACGAAAGAGTCTGTACCAAAATATGGGCTCGGGTGTAAGTATGAGCGCTCCAAGATAAAGCAGAATGGATATCCTAAGCGCGGATCACCAAATCGAGTGTGCGTAAACGCGGGCATGAAATATGTCACACCCCAATCTTGATCGGGGTGTGATGGGCACCCGACCCGTGACCGTGAGCCGAGCGAACCCGCTAACCTCGTGATACTACGTAAATTTTTTTTTTTTTTTGAACCTCTAAGACAAGTAAACATAATAAGATGTCAAAGAAATACCCCTTTTTTTTTGCTTTTGAATAAAATAAAATATTTACGTGAACAAAACTTGCATCATAGTACAAAGCCGACTTCCAAAACCCACGACTCGTCCGCAAAGTCTCTAACATAACTCGGAGATCACCATAACATAGACACCGACTCGGTGACACTCCGGACAAGTGGAGCTTTTTGCCAACAACTTCGGAACATCTTTTACCAAGCTTTTATCCATCAGGGGTATGCCGCGCGGCATGAAACGCGGCCCCCCGAAGAAGCAGGGGTCGCATACGAGCAATGTCCGAGTATGTAAGGCATGAACAAGAACATGGTATAGAAAATAAAGCATGTCATGTAAATGAAAATATAAGGCTTGTATATATAAAACATGTCATGTGTAAATATCATAGTGCCCTTCAAGGCAGAATCATGCATAATCATCTTGTTACCTTTATATACATACATAGTCCCGCCCTCGAGCGAGGGTCTCGCATGATCATCATATCGTTTAGATCATGTCATAATGTCATTCCCGCGTCCGGGGTATATATATCTCTTGCGCCGCCACTAGTGGGGGTGGCCCGGCCAACGAGCCAAGTGTGATATATATGCGTGCACCACCACGCCTATCGTAGTGGCGGTAATCATGCCCAGCCCTCTCGCCCTCTAGTGAGGGGACCACCACGACCGTAATCATATAGTGGCGGTCGTGCCCGCCCTTCAGTGCCAGTGTAACCTCCATCATAAGCATGCATTGGAGCCCAATCAAAAGCTATAACTTTATCGGAGTGACGTAAGGTCGGAAACCTCCGATTACATTATGGAATAATCAGGATCGTCATGTCTCGCCTTGAAGGAACTAGTACTATAAGGCGAGACTATCAATGGGAGGTAACATTATGAGAAACTATAGAACAGGATCGTCGGGTGTCGTTTCACATGCTTTGGAACCTTGAAATAATCATTATGCATACATAGGACTAAGAAAATCAAGAAATAGCTTCATATTTTCATGCCATCATATTCATAGTAGGAACACATTCTTACTATGTTCATCATGCAGACATTTCCCTCTTTATCTAGCATCATCATTGATCATATAACACGTCGTAGTCGTTGTTCTAGTCATAAACCTTTCAAAATTGTAATACTTGGATTTTGGAGAAAAATGAATATTTTAGAAAATGTTTATAACCATAAAAGGAAATCATGCATTGAAATCATAACGTTATAGAACACTTTTTGAAAACAAGGGCGTTATGGGACATTTATAAGATTACATCATATGATTCATGCCATAGAAAGAAAAGGCTTAGCCTTAACATCAAGAAGTTGAATAAGCCTTACTAGCTACGCTTACTCGTCCGAACTTGTTGGTCTACATTTAAGAAAATCAGCACTACCGTTAGATTCATCAACATGTACTCGTCATAACCTTTCAAGTTCATTTACTTATGAGAAGGGAATTTCGGCAGTTTCCCCTATAAATATTCGCCCCCGAGAGTCTATCTCGGTCAATCTTTAATCAACAACAATCCCAAGAATTCAACGGCCAAAATATCCATAACAATACCAACAATCATACTATTAACTTTAACCATTTACCCAAAATGCACTCTAACAATTCAAGCAATATACTACTTCCTCCAAAGCCTTCCAACTCCAATAAAAACAATAACAACACATTCTTCCTTCCAATTAATTCAAAATGAACTACATACTAACAATCATCATACTAACAACAATACCTTCCATGCATGCAAGAATATTATATTCAATTTACACAAACTTCTAAAACAAGTCTCCAACTACTACATCTTTACTAAGATCATTAAGCTTTTAGATTCAAGAACATAGAAACCACACAATATACGGCTAAACATCGATGTATTCCACCCAACACACCCCACACGGCTCAACACCTCCACACAACAAATCATAGTCTTTATTCATTTTACATTATGGATTTCACAACACAACAATTAAACTATCATAAATACAATGTCATCTTTTCTACACAACACACATTATCTTCCATGACATGCATAAGCATATTTCATGAATTTTATCCATTTCCGCATCTCTGAACATTAAACTTTCAACATGCATAGATCATCCATAACAACAACAACCAAAATACTACCTTTTCTTCTTAGTTCTTCAACTTAGCTAGGTTCCCAACTTGCACAACAAGGGCTCTCTTTCACAACACCAACACTCCATGTTGTTATGGACCTTCCATTACATACTAAACTAGGAGAAAATAATTTTTTTGCTAAGTCTTCCATAACACTTTGGCTAGCCATGAGCCGAATGCCATCTTGTTTTCTCTCTTCTTTCCTTTTTTTTTTTTTGTGTTCTTTCTTTTGTCTTGAACGAATGGTTTGATTGCTCTTTATATATATATATATATATATATATACATATAATTGTTGAAAAGCATGTGAGGGAAACATATTTTTTTTGATCAGATTTTTCTTTTTTCCTTTCTTTTTCTAGAATTTTCTTTTTGTTCCTGGCAAAAGACTTATTTGTCATCTTTTTTTTTTTTTTTTCTCACATGGTCAACATGAAAACCTTTTTTTTTTTTTTTTGGGAAAATTCACATAAACTTGTGCATTCGTTTTGCCCCTCGACTTTCCTCAACCACACCATTTTGTCCCTAACCTTCCGCATTATTTCCACGGCCCATTTTAATTTCTCTTAACCCTTAGCCTTTCTTAATATTCCAATACCAATATTTATAAATAATATTCCCAACAACTCCGACATTAAAATTATTTTAGAACATAGTCTTGTCCTTAATTCCTCACCATTGTCTCGGAACATCCGTCCTTAACTTAATACGGTTATAACGAAATTATCCCAACGTACAAAAGGGGATATAACGGAATATGTCTTGAGTATATAAAGCACGAGAGATACGTAGATGTGGGTATAACTAAAGTAAGAAGTACGAAAAATGCGTACAATATCCCCCGAATATCAAAATGCTTTTACCTTTGAAACACAAACATGCATATTAATACCACACATATATACCTACATATATATGCTGCCCATTATAGGACTCGGTGAACATGGTCGCCACCCCGTCATTGGCGCCATAACACATCATACTCCGTAAAGATAACTCCGTAACACATCATACCCGTAACACATCATCATAAAGCCGAACATATATAACGCCGAACACATCATACTCCGAACACATCATAACGCCGAACACATCATACTAACACATCGGAACACATCATAACGCCGTAACACATCATACTCGAACACATCATAACGCCATATATAGATATACGTAACCCGCCCTCAGTGAGGGACTCGGTGAAAGATGCAAAATGTAATGCACACACATAATGGTAAATAGTCATATGTATATAAATCATCCTTTCGAGACTCAATAGATAAGTAAGTAATCAACGCTCGAGGGTTAAGATGATAGTCATGTTAAGTTCTTTCAAAATGTCGTTAGAACTATACAAAGGAAAGTCTCGGGGACCATGGACATGTATCAAACCAATCCGAGCCCGCCTATGAAAGTTACGGATATTATTCGCTTTAGAACCCTCTACGAACGTATCGACGCGATCCGAGCCCGTCTATGAAAGTTAGGGACCTTTTTCAACATAGAATCCTTTAGAAACAAGAACTCTTTATGCAACATTTACTATCCAATCATACAAAAGACACAAGGGCCATAGCTCGACTATATTAGGAATGCTAACATCAAGAAGTGAATAAGAATCGTAGACATGCTCGGATCTTATGAATAGAGTTACCCAAGGCTTGTATCATATCTTATTTACATCAAGACATGCCAACGTAAAAGAAAGGATAGGCTTTACATACCTCGTCCGCTTCCTAAGCTAATCCGAACTTAAGTCTCGGGCTTCCCAAGATCTACAACAACGTCATTAGATACTAAACATTAGTTATAGGTACTTAGGAATTCAATCCCAAGCTAGCACTTTATTTATAGAAATCGGCAAGCATTTCCTTTATAAATTCAACAAACCCGAGAATTCAACTCGGCCAAATCATCAACAACAATACCAACAACCATATTAACAACATCAACAATTAATTCAAAACGTATTCTAACGTTAGTAACTCTTTTCTACATAATTCGACGGTGTTTCATTTACATTCAATTCAACCACATACAATCAAGCCAACATCAATGCTCACACGTTCAAGTACTAACCCGAGATCATTCAAACAAAACTCAAGAACACTTCAAACAATCCGCACAATATTCAAAATGGCCCAACCAACATACAACACCACCCGAAACCTCCTAACTCAATAAGAACAACAACAACACATTCCTCTCTTCCAAATTCATGAACTATACCAACAATCCACACGTTAACAACTTCATTCTCATAAATACAAGAAACTATATTAAAATCACATTAGCTTCTACAACAGCCCACAACGATTACAACTTCAATTTGAACCATTAAACCTTCATTTTCATCATAGAATCCACAACAACAACAACCAAAAATACTAAGTAAATTTAGTTCATTCCTTCTACACAAAACAGCCCATACACGGTTTAACATCAACATACATGGTTTCATGAATTTCATTCATTTCTACACACTACAACACGTTCAAACCATCCATAACACATGTAAAAGAAGATTAAACCTTACCTTTTCCACTTAACTTTTCAACTTGGCTAGGGTTGTAAATTGCAAAAATAAATGGTTTGATTGCTCCAACAACTACTCCACGTTAATAAGGACCTTCCAACTGGTTGAAATGCTAGAAGAAAATTATTTTTTGATCAATATTCAAGGCACCATGTTCGGCTAGCCATGGCCGAATTTTCTCCCTTTTTCTCCAAGCTTCTTAAGTTGTGAATGTAATGAATAAGTCTTGCTTTGTCATCAACCATTTATATATATAAATACATAGCCCCTACAAAGTGGACACATGCCCCCACTCATGGCTTAAGGCAATCAAAATTAGCCAAGCCACGGTGGCGGTACCCCACGCCATAACACACGGCCACTTGTGACCTTTTTCATGAAATATTTAACTTTTCTTAATTAACTTTTAACCCCTAATCTTCCTTAATATTCCATACCAATAAAATTATAAGTAACCTGTGCCTTAAAACAAAATCGGAGGTTAAAAGTCTCTACCTCGTATCCCGAAATAGTCTTGTCCTTAACTTATCGCGGTTAGCTCGGAATATCTCAATGCATAAAATACGGGATATAACACCGCCAACCCCGTATCATCATATCATCATGTCATCATGTCATCATATCATCATATACATATACATATAACGTGTCCCGACCCTCTGTGCTGAGGGACTCGGTGAATAATACGATTGGAGTTGTGCACGAATACGTGTCCGGCCCGGGACTCGGTGAAAGATGTAATAACGATGCACGGCGAGGTAGTGAGAAATCATATGTATATAAATCATCTTTTAAGACTCTATAGATAAGTAAACAAATCAACGCTCGAGTATCAAACGATAGTCATATTACGTATTTCTTGAATGTCATTATAGAATCTTTCGGGAATAGGATCTTTTATACATCATTTACTATCCAATCATATAGAAGACTCGAGGCGGTAGCTCGACTATTCTAAGAGCTCTAGTATCAAGAAGTGAATAAGAATCATAAAACATGCTCGGAACTTATGAATAGAATTACCTCAAAGCTCATATCGATCATACTTACATCTAGGACATGCCAAAAGAAGAAAGGATAGGCTTTACATATCTTTAGCGTTTACTCGCAACACAACACGTATACGCTGCCCAATAGTATCTCAACCTATATTAAGACGCCAAGAACTACGATTAAACTACGAAGAGATTCAAAACGTATTATAATGTTAATAATTCCTTTCTAGATAATTAGACGACGTTTCGCTTATATTCAAGCCAACTACATACAACCAAGCCAACATCACTAATCATACATTCAAGTATCAACCCGAAATTTTGTTCAAACATGACTCGAGGACATTCGGACAGCCGTACAACACTCTGAAAACAATGACCAACATACAATACAACATATAATCTTCCAAGTTCAACAAGAACAACAACAACACATTCCTTCCTTTCAATTTCATAAACTATACCAACAACCACACGTTAACAACATCATTTATATAAGTGCAAGAAACTATATTAACATCATATTAGTGTTATATCCCGTATTTTGAACATCTGGACAATCCGAGTTAACCACGATTTTGTTTAGAGACATAAGTTGCTTATGATTTTGTAGTATGGAATATTAAGAAAATTTGGGGTCAAAAGTCATTTTTGGAAAGAAATTGGTTCATGAAAAAGAAAAAAAGAAGACAAAGGGGCCATGTGGCCGGCCACCTTGGTGTGGGCCAAGGGCCACATGGAAGCCTAATATATGTATACAAAGATTACTAATAAGTCATCTTATTCATCTTCAACACTTAGGGAAAAATCAAGAAGCTTGGAGAAGCAAGCACAAGGGCCATTCGGCCAAGCTCCAAAAATTCAAGACCAAGAAATAGCCATAAAAAAAAATTGTTTCTTCTAGTAAATCAACTAATTGAAGGGTCCTTATTAACGTGGGAGTGTTGTTGGGATCAATAGACCTCTCGTTTTCATCATTCACAACCTTAGCTAAGTTGTGAAGTTGTGAAGAAAGGTAAGGTTTAATCTTGTTTTTATATGTTATGGACGGTTTATGTATGTCGTAGTATGTAAATATGGAGGAAATTCATGAAAAATTGCATGTGGGAGTGAAGCCGTGTGCATGGCTTGTAGCCGTGCATATGTAGTGTTGTGTGGGAGTAATGGATTAAATTCTAGTTATCATGTTTGGTTGTTGTTGAAGTGTGTTGAAATGGATGAGAATCATCAATATGTGTGTGTGTACTGATGGCCGAATATAGGTCATGTTATATGACAAAGAATGGATCAATTCTATTTAGTGTTTTAGTTGTTGTTGTTGTGAGTTCTATAATGAAAAATGAGAGTTTAATGATCTAAGTTGAAGTTGTAATTGATGTGGGACGTTTGGCACCTTAATGTGATTCTTATGTAATTTTTGTATTTATGGAAGTGACATTGTTAAGTGTGGATTGTTGGTGTAATTTATGAATTTGGGAAAGAGGAATGTGTTGGTGATGTTGTTCTCGGGTTTGGGGATGAATTCGGGTGAATTGGAGTGTTGGTTGGGTTGTTTGAAATATTGTGTGAATTGTTTAAAGTGTTCTTGAATATTGTTTGAATGGTTTCGGATTAGTAATTGAGCGTGTGAGCGTTGATGTTGGTTTGAATGTAAGTAGTTGAATTGAATAATGAATGTTGTTGAATAATGTAGAAACGAGTTACTAGCGTTAGAATGCGTTTTGAATTGATTATTGATGTTGATAGTGTGGTTGTTGGTATTGTTGTTGATGAATTTGGGTTAGTTGAATTCTCGGGGTTGTTGCATTTATAGGGGAAATGCTGCCCAAATTCTCAGAGTTTGGTGTTCGCTTGGAATCGGGTTCCTAAATGCCTTTAGCTAATGTTGGGTTTTTAATGACATCTTGTAGATCTTGGGAAGTCCGCGACGTAAGTTTGGATTAGCTTCGAGAGCAGACGAGGTATGTAAAGCCTAACCTTCCGTTCTTTTGGCATGTCAGTGTTAAGTAAGGGGGCTGTGATACGAGCCTCGGGGTAATTCCATTCTTACGATCCGGCTTGTAAAAGATTCTTAATCTCCTCTTAATGTTGGCCCTCTTAATGTATTTAAATTAAGGTCCTTATGTTTTATATGAAAGGATTTCAAAAGTTGCATAAAGGATTTCATTTAAAAAAAAAATGCTGTAACTACGAACGACCGTAACTTTCGTAGACGAGCTCGGATCGCCTCAAAACGTTCGTAGGAGATTTCATAAGGCATAATATCCCCCAACTTCCATAGGCGGGCTCGGATGGGGTTGATACCCGTCCGTGGGCCCCGAGACTTTTCTATGTGTGTTCCTAGCGACTTTCGGGAAGGACTTAGTATGGCTATCGCCTTAACTCCCGAGTATGGACTACTTACTTATTTATCGAGTCTATGATAATTATTTTTATGCATATGGTTACTCACGACTCTGCTCGTGCATATGGTTGTTACATTCTTCACCGAGTCCTGGGCCGGTTATGTTTCGTGCGCACTATGTTATATTCCGGTGTGATGCTGTGTTACGGTTCACCGAGCTCCTCGCTAGAGGGCCGGGTTCCATTTATATTTGGTGTTATACTGTGCTATGGCGTTATGGCGCGTTATGGGATATGTCGGGTTACGGAGATATGAACTCTCGACCATAGTTCCTGAGCCCCATGCATGATTTGTATTTTTTTTAAACTAAATATTTTGACATTTTGCATGTTGTACTTATTTTCTGTGTCTCTTGTTTCGATTATGATTCTGTTTACTGTATTTCTTGCTTTGCATACTCAGTACATATTCCATACTGACCCCCTTTCTTCGGGGGCTGCGTTTTATGCCCGTAGGTACAGATGCCCAGTTCGGTGATCCACCAGCCTAGGACACCTATTCTGCTAGTTGGGAGTGCTCCTTCGTCCGGAGCCTACATTTTGGTATATATTCTTTCGTTACATATGTATATATTCATTCAGGGGTACGACGGGGCCCTGTCCCATCATATGATTCTGTTGTTCTGTTTAGAGGTTTGTAGACATGTATGTGGGTTATGGTTATTTCTGTACAGTTGTGTTCATGTGATATATGTTTTGGGCGGTCCCACCCGCCGCGGCAGCCCAGTCGGCTTGCTTTTGTACATATTTCGAGACTTTGTGTATTATGATAGCCTCGTCGGCTTCTGTGATATATGTTTGTTCTTACGCGATAATTTGAGACTATGTGTGACCCCTGTATCTGTACAAGTTTAGTATGCTGATTTTGAGTATCAGGCACGTATGAGTGTCCAATTCGGATACTAGTCATGGCCTACAGGGTTGGGTCGTGACAATTAGCTTCTACAACAGCCCACATACAATTACAACTCCAACTTGAATCATTAAACCTTCATTTTCACAATATAATCCATAACAACAACAACAAAATATCAAGTAAATCAATTCACCATTTCCCTACACAAACAGCCTACACGGCCTCAACACCAACATACATAATTCCATGATTTCCATTCATTTCTACACACTACAACACGCCTGAACCACCCGTAATACATGCAAAAGAAGATTAAACCTTACCTTTAACACTTGACTTCTCAACTTGGCTAGCATTTGTGCCTTGAATTAATACTTGTTCTTGCTACTCCAATGACTACTCCACATTGTTATACACCTTCTAAGGAGTTGATTACTTAGAAGAAAATTATTTTTGATCAAAGTTTTGCAAGATCATTCTCGGCCGACCATGGCGAAGGGTTCTCTCTCCTCTCTAGGTTTCTATGTTTGTTGAAGATGATAAAAATGGTTTCCTTGTCATCAATTTGCCTTAAATATGCTTTCTACAATGTGGACACATGTCCCACTCATGGCTTGAGCCAATCAAATTTGGCCAAGCCATGTGTGAACCTACCACTAATGGTCTAATTAGTGAATAATTAGGTTATTAATCCCACTTAATAATCTAATCATGGTTAATTAATCTCTAATCTCCAATAATATTTCTATACCAAATAAAATTTATAAGCAACTTGTGCATTAAAACAAAATCGGAGGTAAAAAGTCTCTACCTCGTATCCCAAAATAGTCTTGTCCTTAACTTGTCGCGATTAGCTTTAGAATATCCCAATGTTTAAAAATATGGGATATAACAATGTATTCTTATGTATATGTATGTGTGTATGCATTGCATCCCAGCGATCAGTTGGGGATAACATCGAGTCCCGCAGGGCCAGTACGGATAACATCGAGTCCCGAAGGGCCGAGGTACGGATAACATCGAGTCCGTGAGGGGCGGTACGGATAACATCGAGTCCGTGAGGGCGGGTACGGATAATACTGAATCCGAAAAATTTGGATACGGATATATATATATATATATATATATATATATATATATATATGAATTGTGTTAAGGGTACGTCGGGGCCTGTCACGACTTGTATACCTCGATCATGTTCATAGAGGCTTTGTAGGCCGGTTCTGTGTACAGCTTAGTCATAGTGTGACAGTAGTAATGTCGGCATCATGGGCCCATTGTACATATACTTATGCATGATATTATGTTCATATTTAACCTCTTGATCTTATTGTTGCCACTCGAGACATAGAGGATGTGAATTGTAAGTTGGTTCGCTCGGTTTCCGCAAGGTGCCGGGTGCCAATCACGCCTTACCTAGGGTGGGGTGTGACAACAGGAGACCTGCACTTCCTGCTATATATATAAGGCCTCATACGGAGCCATTTTGATACTGATGTGGTAGCTATTGTTATAAGCAAACTCTATTAGAGCCAAATGATCTTTTCAACTTCCTGGGAAATCCAATATGCAACCTCGTAACATATTTTTCAAAGTCTGAATAGTCCGCTCAGCCTGCCCGTCTGACTGCGGATGGAAAGCCGTACTAAGATTTATTCGAGTCCCAAGGTTTTCCTGAAATGATTTCTAGAACTTTGCCGTAAGCGGGTCACCTCGTAAAATATTGACACGGAATGCCATGAAGGCGCACAATCTCCTTAAGATACAGCTTAGCATAGTCTTCAGCATCATAGGTAGTTCGTACTGGTAAGAAATGGGCTGATTAATTAACCTATCAACGATCACCTAAATAAAATAGAATTTACGACGAGAACGGGGCAATCCCGTGATAAAATCCGTATTAATCACCTCCCACTTACTCGCTGGGATCTCCATTTCTTGTAATAAGCCACTGGGTTTCTAATGTTCGATCTTTACCTGTTGGCAAGTGGGGCATTGCGCTATGAAGTTAGCCCTTGAGGTCATGATACATCTTGGTGGATCCGGGATGAATTGAATACCAGGAATAATGAAATTCTGACATGATCCTATCTCGAAGCCCGGTTACATTTGGAATGCACAAACGGCCTTGATATTTGAGAATCCCATTTGAATCCAGTTCAAAGGCTGAAATTCGATTTTGTTGCACTCCTTCCTTAATGCTAGCTAAAGCGGATCTTCATTCTACGAGCCTTTATCAGGAAAAGAGTCGATTTGGGATATGTGTAAGATAATCCCGGTGTCTTACGAATCCGACAGTAGAACTCCAAATTTGCCAAGTAATAAAGCTCTCTAGTCATTTTGAACTTTTTATTTTGGCGCATCTGATAGGCAATGGTACCCATTGACTTGCGACTTAGAGCATCAGCAACAACATTAGCTTTGCCAGGGTAATAAAAAATCTCAGCATCGTAATCCTTTAACAATTCGAGCCACCTTTGTTGTCTCAAATTTAGTTCCTTTTGCTTGAATATATATTGAAGGCTTTTATGAGGTACGTATAGATATCTGCATGGACTACTATAAGTAATGCCGCCATATCTTCGGGCGTGAATCACTTTCAATGACCAACTCCGGATAGGTGGGTTGGATAATTTTGCACTCATGTTTCCGTAGCTGGCAAGAGGCATAGCGATCACCTTACCATTGTGCATCGGTACAAACCCGGACACCGTGCGTGACGTATCGATATACGAGTGTAACCCTCGATTGCCTTGGGAAGGACAGCGAAGCCGGAGCGGATGTCAACTTATCTTTCAATTTACCGGACACTGCGACTCGCACGCTTCGACCATTAAAACTTGGCTTACGAGTTAATTTTTAGGGGAGCTGTTATGGGAAGAAAAAATCCTTCTACAAATCTCCGATAATACACAATGAGACCTAAACTTCGGATTTTTAAGTGCGGTTGGTCGGGAGCCGATTCTTCTTATTGGCTTTGATCTTGGAGTCATCAACTTTTATACCTTCATCGGACACGATATGGCCTAGGAAAACCCATGAAGTTAGCCAAAATTCACATTTGGAAAATTTGGCGTACAACCTTCTGATCTCGCAACGTTTGCAACACCCTTACGATCGAAAATCTAAAGATCTCCGAACGAGAATATACCAAGATATCAAATCCAAATGAATACAATAACAAAAACATCCAAGAAAGGGCCGAATACTTGTGTTCATTAATGCTGCCATAAATACGCGAGGCATTTGTCAATCCGAAAAACAACCAAGAATTCAAAATGCCCATATCTCGTTTGGAAAGCTATCTTTGGAATGTCTTCTCCTTTTACACGTAATTGATGATACCTTGACCTTAAGTCAATCTTCGAGAAGCACTTGGCGCCCTGTAGCTGATCAAACAAATCATCAATTCTAGGCAACGAATATTTGCTCTTAATAGTCACCTTATTCAATTGCCGATAGTCAATACACATTCTTAAGGAGCCATCCTTCTTGAGTACAAATAATACCGGTGCTCCCCACGGAGACGTACTGGGCCTAATGAAGCCCTTATCCAGCAAATCTGGTAATTATACCTTTAATTCCTGCAATTCAGTAGGGGACATGCGATAGGGTGGAATAGAGATGGGTTGAGTGTCCGGATACACGTCGATAGCAAATTCAATTTCCCTTTCGGGAGGGAGACCTGGTAATTCATCGAGAAATACATCTTGAAATTCATTAAGTACAGGAACGAATTGCAAAGTTGGCGGTTCGGCTTCAGTACTTCTAACTCGAACCAAATGATAAATATAACCTTTGAAAATCATTTCTTTGTGCCTTAAGGTGGGAAATAAACCTACACACGGAGCGAGATGTGCCCTTCCATTTGAGAACCGACTCACCCGAAAATTGAAATTTCACAGTTTTGGACCAATATTCCACATTGGCATATCAGGAGGCTAGCCCATCCATACCCATGGTAGCGTTAAAGTCCACCATTTCTAACTCCACTAAATCAGCAAAAGTTTCACGACTATATAACGTAACCACACACTTGCGATAAATTCATCTCGTAACAACAGGTTCTCCGATAGGAGTAGAAACTAAGAAAGGCTTGGACAAAGATTCGGACTTAATGCCAAAATTATCGGCAATATAAAGAGTGATATAACAGAGTGTGGAACCCGGGTCAATCAATGCATAAACATCGTAGGAACAGATGGATAAAATACCTGCCACGACATTTGGGGACGACTCAAGATCCTGCCCCCCTGTAAGTTCATAAATACGATTTTGGCTGCTGCCGGAACCAGGCACCTGACCTCTTCCCCTACCTCTACCGATTGGGCCGAGGGAACCGCCCGGGGGGGACGAAAAATGAAAACCTAGATCGAACTCGGTGGCCGGCCTCCCTACCCGAGGGACGGTTTCCCCAAAAAAGGCCCCCAGCCCCGCAGGGAACAAACCCCATACCCGCGGAGGCCAAAGGGCCCCCGCCCCAACGGGCTGGGGGCCCGAGTGGCTTGATTTCCCCTGAAGGTTTGGGGCTCTCGAACTCAACTCGGTCTAGAAAAAAAGGGTCATCATAAGGCCCCGAAAATCGAGGGGGACAGCGCTATTCATAAAAAGGGGCATCACCTTCGATAAGACCGAAAACCCGGATCGGCCGCTTATAACCCCCAGGGGGGTGCCACCTCTTGACGTTCGGGCCTTAAAATTTTGAGCTACACGGGATGTGAGAATATCCAACCCTGAAACCGGGATCAAAAGGAAATCTAGTCCAAAAAAGGTGTACCCTATCTTCCATTTGTACCATCCCCTC
>NW_026727521.1:0-32134 GCF_029784015.1 Lycium ferocissimum
ATATGATATATGAATACGATATATGAATATGATATATGTATATGAATAGGGGAATAGGGAAAAAAAGGGGAGAGCGAAAGGGAACCCGTCTTATAATATGATATGAACGTCCGGACGGGGGTGCCAACGCGGGATAGTGGTTAGGATCGAACGCCCGCGCAATATATTTTTCATGGATGGGGCCTTTTGAAATAAATTTTTTAATATTATATATATGGATCGGGGCAGGGCCGACTAACATGCATGGAAAACCCCAAAACCCGGGACGAGGGGTTGCTCTTTATCCTGATATGATATTTCTATTTTTCGTTTTTTCTATTCATGTTTTGACCCTTCCATATTTTCTGCCTTCTTTCGGTATTTCAAACGCGCCCTTTTGGCGTTTTATGCCGGGGTAGACCCGACCCCTGGGGCCCCCCGGGTTTTTGGAAGCCCCCTTTGTTGCTTGGTTTCCCGGCTTTTGTGTACATTTTTGGCAGGGTAACCCCCAAATTTGGATAAATGTTCCAAGTCTTTAAATGAGTTTCCAACTTCATTATTTCATTTCCAACATCTCTCTACTTCTCTCTAAGACTTCTAGGGCTTCATATGCATTTCATGAACAAGAATCCAAAGGGATTCAAAAGTTATTATCATCAATACAAGTGAATCAAAGTAAGAGAACCCATTAAAGTTCATCAAAAAAACAAAGAATCCAAGCAAAGGAAAATTTAGGGTTTGGCTCAAGTGAGGGATACGCCATCAAGGTTCAATCCTACACCATCTAAGGTAAGTTTTATGATGTTTCCATGTTATATAAAGTATTTGGAAGGTGAAACACTTTGATTACAAAAGAATGTAAGAAATGGGCCATGAAAATGTGAATAGTAGCACTTTTGAGTAAATGTGTGGAACGAGTTATGATTCTTGATACGTTATAAATATGATCATGTTATGAATGCTATTGAGAGTGTGGGAAATGACATTGTATGTGAATGAACGTATTGTCGAGTTATGACTATGAATGTGGATAATTGAGGTAAAGTGTGAGGTAAGAGTAACGTGGTTGATTAAAGGCTATTGTGAGGATATTATGAATGTTGTTATTTGATATTTGGGAGTTGATGTGTAATACGAGGAAAGTCGTATAAACAAAGGAGATGCTGTCCGATTTTCTCTAGAATTAGTTATGAATGCCAAATGCTATCCACTATCTAATATGAGTATGCACTTCAATGAAGGTAGAACGTGAGCTTTGAAGAGGAACGCTCAAGTGATATAATAGTTGCACGAAAGGTATGTAAGGAAAACCCTTCTTTCGTAAGGCATGGTTCTTTGGCCAAATGTTCATCTTCTTATAAGTTCATGATACTCTTTAATAATCCTAGTTTGAGAAGCTATTAAGCTTATGATGCTCAATGGTATGATTGCACTAAGTCCCTTATGCGACGAGTAATACTCTACGGATAGAAGGTAATGAACGACGATAGTAGAAAGGCGAAGGATAGATATGACTTAATACGTATGTGTGCCCATGAGAGGCTATTGTAAACACCGAGCTTATATGGCCGGGTAGAATATAATGAATATGTATGTATGCCCATGAGAGGCTATTGTGAACACCGAGCTTATATGGCCGGGTAGAATATAGTAAGTATGTATACATGTATATCTATATAACGATGCGCGCACACCACTGCAGTTGGGTACGAACAACACTGAGCCTTGGTAGGGCCAGGTACGTGAAACACCGAACCTTCGTGGTCGGGTATGCTATATAAAAGCTATGTATATGACATCTATATGAGTACGATAATGCTATGTATATGACATCTATATGAGTATGATTATGCTATGTATAAGACATCAATTAGAGCATGAATATGATAAGACAATGTAAGTGCCAAGTGAGGGCTATATATGCGATGTGTATGATATGAATATAAATATGAAAGGAGACATGAATATGAGCACGAAAATAGATACAAAAAGGTAATTGAGCAGGAATACAAATGCATGTACGTTTATATGGGCATAGATGTTATTGATGATATAGATGTGTTATTGCCCGATGTAATTAGAATAATGACGAATGAAAAGCATGATATAATGATGTGGCTCACCTAGAATGTGATGTACAAGTATGTTAAGGGGTGCCCGGGTGGGCTAGCACTGGGTGCTAGTCGTGGCCCTCAAGTTGGGTCGTGACATATACTGGTTCAGAATGGTTAGATTGGTACTTGGCATAGTTGGGTTTAGATGCTATAACATATGTGATGACTTGTTGTGATATGATTGTGATATCTTTGGTTCGGAATGGTTAGACTGATACTTGGCACAATTGGGTTTAGATGCTATAACATAGGTGATGACTTGGACTGTGGTTATGGATTCGTGTTGACTTGTACCTTGTTGTTTTACGTGTTTATCTAGCTTTGTTGTCTTTATATACGTTAGCTAGTCTTAGTCGGCCTATTATACCTACCAGTACTTGTTGTTTGTACTGACCTGCACCTGCTCCATTTTTTTTATGAATGCAGAGTATCAGGTTGGACCTACTTCTACCCCTCGTGGCTGATATTCGAGGATTGCTGATTCGAGTCTCTTCGGGGTGAGCATGAGGACGTTCGCTGCCCGAAGACTCTTCCTATTACTTATGTCTTATTTCCATCTCGAGACATATTTTGAGACTACTTATGTATTATTATTCAGACTTGTAGTATTTTATTTAGATGCTCTTGTATGACCAGACCAGATACTGGGGTGGATTTCATTTACTTCCGCACTTATTTATATTATATTTGTGAGACTTACGTTATTTTACTTTCTTCCGCTATTTTCTATCTTTTGTGAATGTTGGGTTAAGGGTTCGCCTACCGAGGTGAAAAAGGTAGGTGCCCACATGACTTAGTGAATTTGAGTCGTGACAGGGTGGGTATATTAGAATTTTAGCTATTGTTTAATAACTCGTGGAATGTTGGCATGTTGGGTTGGAGGGCATTTCGATCATCAA
The DNA here is from genome assembly GCF_029784015.1 of Lycium ferocissimum. NCBI lineage: Eukaryota > Viridiplantae > Streptophyta > Magnoliopsida > Solanales > Solanaceae > Lycium > Lycium ferocissimum. Next base: position 2,993 of record NW_026727521.1, read on the forward strand.
TTTCATATTTTGAAGTCGTAATTCGTTATGGCCGCCAATTGTTCGATGACAAGCCTGAATGAACAAAAGTGTTAAAGGGGTGAAGTCTGTGTAACCCCGGCGCTAATGTGAGTGTGAACAATGTGTTTTGAAGCTAGGCGCCATCATGATCATGTGTGGTGTGTAAAAAAGCGTAATTGGAATGGTTTCAAAACTTGGGAAAAATAATTCAATTGTCTTGTATGGGAATTTTACGACCATATTTGACGGATCGTAAACCTATTTACGGACCATTAAATGGTGTCGTAGATTCCCCATACAAGAAATGAGTATCCTGTTCCTATTTTACGATACAACTTACAAACCGTAAAATGTTTTACAGATCGTAACTTGCACCGTCAAATATGTTCCCTAGGTTTTGATCACTATTATCATTTTACGGTGAGTTTTACGAGCCACAAAATTTTCTGCCGACCGTAGAACTCTAACGTCAAAATAGTTTTCTAAAAACTTGTTCCTTTGTTACCATTTGACGCCATATCCTACGGACCGTGAAACTTTTCACGACTCGTGAAATATTTCATGGTCCAATATTGTCATATTCCAAAAGTGGGTATATATGTACTTATGTTTTATTCTAAGTTTGTATTTTTGTTTGTTTTGCCTTAAATTCATAAAAAACCCCAAAAATATTTGTTTTATTTTCTTGAATGTCAATACTAATATTGTTTGCACAGATATGGCTCCGAAGAATCCAGTAAGGCGAGGGGGTGCTCAACCCACGGACAGAGGCCGAGGTAGGGGCCAACCACAAGGTTGCCTGCGCCTCCGTGATGAATCCGAGGATGTTGGCGAGGAGCCAAAGGATAATGTACCATTGGCCAGAGTCAGCCGAGGCAGGGCTGCCACTCAAGCTCATCAATCCTCCCAGTCTGAAGATAGGGAATCTTCGTCATCCATTAGTAGCTCGGCCAATGCGGAGGAGGCCGCGAGGGGGCGAGAGGTCAGAAGGAAGGAAAGGTCAGAACACAGCATTCAGTTCTCTGTTCCGGGGTCTAAAGCAACATATGAGCATGGAATAGATGGGAAACAAGGGGGTGGGCCCAGAAGAAGCATCTATGAGGAAAGGCGAATCAGCATGGATGGGTTGGAGACATTCCCACGAATCCCTCTCTTATTGACTACTATCAATGGAATTTTGTTAGCCACCCCTAGGAGAGTATATACCGGCTCTAGTTCGGGAGTTCTATGCCAGCTATGTAGCTGAGATTAACAACACCTTCAAGCCAGTCTAGATAAAAAAGAAGAGATCAGAGCCATTGATAGAGGTGACAGTTCGAGGGGTGAAAGTGGACATTTCAAGCTGAATGATCAACCGCTTTATCTTCGGGAATGATTATGTGCTGCCACCGAACACTGATGAGCTTCCATATAGGTTGTGCGGTAACCAACAGGACAGGCTGGCCGAGTTACCATGGGTCGCATTAGTTATTGCTGCAGGGTCTCTAGCATGGAGTAAAAATGCATCTACCCTAGTGAAAACAACTGAACTTTCTGTTGAAGGAAAATTCTGGTGGAGTGTTATCATCCACAAGCTGTACCCTTCTCAGTCTAATAATACGTAGATGGTTGAAAGGGCCATTCTAGTAGCTGCGATCATGTATGAATACCTTATTGACGTTGGCCAACTGGTTGCTAAAGAATTTCGCCAGCGAGCTATGATAAAGGAGTTATCATTGGCATATCAGTGTCTCATTGCTCGGTTGTGCCTGCAAGTAGGAGTTCAGAACTTTCGCATTCGAGATCATCGGCTCCCGACTAACAGCATATATGATTTGTTGAAGAGCAAGGATATTGACCTTCATGCCCAGAGCTTACTGTTGCGCAGCCAGCGACTGTGGCACAACCCCCTTTAGAGGAACATATTCAGGAGGGGGGCATGCTTGAGACTTCGCAGGAGGGTCCGGGTGATATGGATACAGTAGCGCAATCTACTATAGAGGTTCCAACCTCATCCTTAGGTCTATCTGCCACCACAACCACCCCCTACTACTCATGTTGCGCCTACATCAACTGTTCTGCCCGGAGGCACCATGATTTCTTTCACTGCTCAGAATTTTCATGATGCCTATGTGATAGCTGATCGAGATGACCGTCAGTTTGATGGGAGAGTTGACAGGGTTCGAGGAGAAGCACATCAAGGCGGTCTTGGATCCGGATCGATAGTCTTGAGAGGAGAGTTCTCGAGTTGGAGATGGTGAGCCCTGTAGTTGTATTGGGGGCGATTCTGGGTGAAATTTTGCATCTGAAAAGTGATGTACAAGAGCTGAAGGTAAAAGAGGTACTTACCTGCAAACCCTCCACCAGCTCAGGATATAGATTTGGCAAGCTTGTCCCAGTGGTCTGAATAACTGGAGATAAGTCACCGCCCCATACCGAGGGCAAGAGACTTAGAGGAGCGGATGAGTATGATGATGAGGTGGATGTAAGTGAGGAAGAGGAGCGTCAAGTGAGAAAGGTCCAGATATACTCCGATAATGATACCTATTTCATGAGAGCGTCATCCAGCCACACCCCTCCTATTTAGCAGACGGTGCCTAGCATTGTGGTGCCCGTAGCAGTTACTACTACGGTCCTCGAGGAGTACCCACTCTCTCAGAGCCAGACAAAGCCACCCACTGGCACTACGGTCCCAGCAGTTGATCCAGCATCGATCAACACTGATAAGGTGGTCACACCTCAGGATGAGCAGCGTGCCTAGAGCGCCCTAGGTAGTCCTAACCGTCTGTTTTACTTTTTTACATGATTTAGGGACAATGCATTATTTTTAGTTGGGGGTGGGCTATGTGATTTTATTGTATTTGTATATATGTGTTTAGGAACCCCTCAGCTTTTCTTTCCAGTGTTCTTTTCCTGTGAGGTTTTATTTTATGTTAAAACTGGCATGTTTAGGTTGTTGCTTAGATAGAATAGAGTAGTGGTTTTTGAACTTATTGCATGTCTTGTACATTTGGTTGAAATTTGTAAACCCCTCAAAATTTTGATGCATACTTAGGAACTGCTAGTGATTGACGTGATTGATTCTTTTTATGACATCATGATTATTGGGGTATTATGGATGATGAATGATCGCTAGGAGGTTGTAATTGCAGTAGAAGAAGAGATGCTTATTCCATTGTATGTGTGAGTTGTTAGTTAGTGTTCATATGCTACATTTGTAATCTAGAACTTGCCCGGTTTGCCATGCTTGAATCATGAGGATAGTTTTGTTGTTGAGATAATCTTAGGCTTTCTTTGTGTAAATAAGTAACTTTGCCTTAAAAGCCTTACCCATTCATGTATATAATCCCTAGTATTCCCCTTTGAGCCTTTGGCCTTTTCCTTGATTAGCCGTTAACAAACCCATGCCCTTGTTTGAAATGATTCCAGCTTTGCACCCGTTCCCTCCTTGACACTATAAAAGAACAAGAGGCTTTTATTGGGGGTGAAACACGTGTGAAAAAAAGGCCTAACGCCTGAGTTGGGGGTGGTGTCAGTTACTTAGTTGAGGATTCGATGTGGTTCTCATATAGTTGCTGTAAATACTTATGAAAAAATAAAATCAGAAAATTGTGGCACAAAAAGATAGTTAAGATACATTACTTTGCAAACCACATCGAATTTGAAGAAGTAAAAAGAAGGAGAAAAGAAAGGCAAGTAACGTAAATAGAAATGTAGTGTTTAAGGAGGGTGAGTCACTAATACCTAAATAACTATCCTACTCATCCCTAAGCCTACATTATAAGCCGAGACAAAGTCCTAGTGTGATCACAACCAAACCTTCCGAAGTTGAAGGCATTGAAAATAAGGGAAAACATATGGCATTTGCATTTGTAGTGTGTGAACTTCTTTGTGAGTGTGAGTGTTTTCTCTTCGCCTTTGTCTTTGTCCCTGTTCTTTGTATATATGTGTGCAGGACATTCTTTGGTCCGTGTGAGGGCATAAGGATTGAAAATGTGAAATGTGGAAGGACCATCCAAGGCGGCATCTGTGTGTCCATTGATAATTTCGGTAATGGGATGTCATAAATTGAAGTGTCATTGTCAGTTTTAGCATTCTTGAGCATTGTGTCGTATTTTTGAACATGAAAATGAGGTGGTTAGCTGTGAGAAACTTGCATGCTTGTAGTTTAGAGTCAAAACCATTGCAGACATTATTACTCTATTATATCTATGTTAGTTGAGTCGTTGTGTTGTGTTACTTGCTTGAGGACAAGCAAAGACTTTAAGTTGGGGGTGTTGATGTGTCGCATAATTTCGGCACATTTGATGCTTTTAACAGAGAGTTTTACTTGTTATCAAGCAAGTTTGTGTCGTTTTTATGTGGTTTTTGTTGTGTTTCAGGTATTCATTGATTACATGGCAAAAGTTGCAGAGTTACGTGAAAAGGTTGCAAAAAGAAGTGAAAAATGGTGAGTTGACTGAACATACATTTTGACGAGACAAGAGACGGACTGCAGAAGATTCTACGGCACATCAAATGCACCATAGATTTGTCAGAGGATACTTGTAAACCTAAGGAAATTTCACAGAGAAAAAGACGGTCCGCAGAATATACTACGGACCGTAAAAGCCACGGTCAAGCAGTAACAGAGAGCAACTCAGCCAAGGGAAATTCTGTGGAGCAATTATACGGACCGTATAACATTTGATGGTCCGTCAAAGAGGATGTGCAGAAAGTCTGATGAAAGCAGTTTGACGGCTGGAGAAGAAATTTTGATGGACCGTATAACTTTTTACGGTCCGCGGAATGGTGCCGACGAGGGCAGCTTTGTCATCTTATTTCTCACGACTTAGATCATTATAAATACTCATTGTAGGGTTTGTTTAGAGAATTATCATCAGATTTCTGTTCTACTATTCTAGCATCGAATACTTTATAGTTTTTGAAGCTTTCTGGAGAACAAGACAAGATAATGGCAATTACTTTATTCTAATTCCAATCAATCGTAAGCATTATAACTTCTATTATATTTTGTTATTCGTTCTTCATTATGAGTAGCTAATTTCCCTAATAAGGTTGTGAACCCAAAGATGGGTGTTATGTGATTGGGAATTGAGATTGATATATACATAATGGATTGTAAGGGTTTACTTATTCTTCATTATTCGTTGTTAGTTGATGGTTGAAAACATTAACTTAAGCCATAAATCTTAATTTATTTGGGAAAATAAGCTAGGGTTTGGTAAGAATAAGTAACAACAACTCGAGGCGTTAGCCCTTGTTTAATATATTCTCTTAGGAATAAGAGGAATTTACTTGGCACATATTAATCGTTCTTCATATCCACTCTTTCATACATGGGTAAATCGTAAAGAGAAATAGTCCTTAACTATTCGGAAATATTAGGGATTCAATTAGAGGTTAAGTGCATTCTTACAATGATCCATTAGAAGTATATCAAGATCAATAACCATAGCATAAACTTTATCTGAAGGGGGCCACAACCGTGATTTCTTCAATCATATTCATTACAATGAAAGCAATTTATTAATAAACAATCAATTTTCTACAAACTCAACAGAATACGAAATTAGACCGCAAAAAAGTACTATACGGCTTTAGTAACCTTTTCACACTATACTCCCCGTGGGATTCGACCCCAATCTTGTTGGGTTACTATATTTGACATCGTCCGCTTTACGCCATTTAATAGGTGTAATTTGAGCGTATCACATATACAACCAGTATTTGAGTTGGCTAGTTTAAAATTTTTTCTTTTGTATTTTTCACTTAGTTTCTTTTAATTCGTTTCTTCATCCCCTTCTTCTTCTCATTCTTCATTTCTCCGCCCTATTCCTTCAGTTATTCTTCTTTAATAAGATTTTCTCCTTCGCAAGAATTGTCACAAAAACTAGAACTGCGCATCACAAAATAAAGGCAACTACTTGTAACTGATTTAAGCTAAAAACAAATCAGCAAAACAACTCAATTAAGTTTACTTCTGATAAACATTATTTCTGTTATAGAATCTACAAAGTAATCTCAATCTTTACTTGGTCTTCAAAGTGGGTTTCTCCTATATGTAAAATTTATTGCTTCATTATAATTTTTTTTAATATAAAACCCTTGTTCCTTCATTTCCCAATTGGGGTTCTCTTTTAAATTTTAATACTTCATTAAATTTTGTATAAAATTTGGTGACCAATGATAATGGATTCAATTTCTCTCCGGGGCGTGGGTTGTTACACTTCACCTTTCGCAAACGTTAAAGTTTCACTTTAAGTCGGTTGTCGTAGGTTTGTATTGCAAATCATTGGAGAGTTATGTATAAGGTCTATGAGTGTATCCTGGAGACATGTGAGTTCTTAAACGTTTTCGAAAAATATTACAATGGTTAGACATTAAACGGATCAAAAAGAATACGTTTCCTCGGAAAATCGAAAAAGGGTAATTCCACGGTGGGTTTCACGGCCGTGGAATATTCCACGGACCGTGAAAAGAAGGCAGCACCACCATGAATTGGTGGCAGTGAGGTGGAGCCACCGGAACAATTTCACGACCACTTTCATGGCCCGTGAAATAATTCATGGTCCGTGAAAGGAACCGTGAAATTGAGGCGGTGGAATTTTTTCGCTTTTGTTATAAATTAAAGGGCTATGACTTGGGGTTCATTTTTCACCAAAATTAGATCCCTAATACCTGTCCAAGCTCTCTCAACTATCCCAAATCATCCATAAACATTCAAAGCAAGTTTAAGAGAACATCAAGCTTTAAAATCCTAAGCTAGTTCATGGGAGATGATTGTTCTTGCTTCTATTTGAAGTTGTGGTGAATTTGGTCTTGGAGCAAGTTGTTTGTGGCTAAATTTATTCAAGTATAAGGTATGTTCTTCAATCTATTACTTATGTTGAGTTGATTTGGAGGTTTAGTACGTCTTAAAGGTAAGGAGAATCATGGTAAAAAGGTCACAAAGTATTGCGTTGTAGTTATGGGCTATGGATGGAATTTGGAAGGAAGTCTGGGATTGATTTGAGCCTAATTTAAATGTAATCTATGGTACTATTGATGTTGTTATTGATGTTTGGGAGTTTTTTTGAAGTTTAGTGGAAGTAGGTGATATAGGGGAAATCTTTGCTCGATTTTCGTTAGCTCACCAATTAATTTAGTTTGACCTTATGAGAGTTTCAATGACTTAACCTTAGTGTGAATCATCTTGAAAATAGATTTTCAAGCTCGGGAGGATAGACATTGAGTGGTTAAGTTAACGACGAGGTGTGTTAAGGTTGTCCCTTTCTTTCTTATGGCATGATTTTATTGATACGAATTTACACTGTTATATCCCGTATTTTGTACATTGGGATAATTCGAGCTAACCGCGATAAGTTAAGGACGAGGCTATTTTTCGATTTTGTTTTAATGCACAAGTTGTTGTAAGTACTATTGGCATGAAATATTAAGGAAAGTTTGGGGATGGAAGTGAATTATGGAAACTTATAATTCATGAATTTAAGGGGCCAAGTGGCCGGCCAAGGTGGGGTGTGGGCCAAGGTCCACATGGAAGCATATTATATGTAATAAAAGATGATTAAGTAGACCATAGTCTTCATCTTCAACACTTAGAGAAAAATTGAGAAGCTTGGAGAAAGAGAAGAGGGAGTATTCGGCCATAGGCAAAAAAATTGAAGTCCAAGAACCTTGATCAAAAAAATATTTCTTTCTAGCAAACCCACTAATTGAAGGGTCCTTGTTAACGTGGAGTTGTTGTTGGAGTGAACAAACCACTCATTTTCATCATTTACAACCCTAGCTAAGTTGTGAAGTTGAGTGGAAAAGGTAATGCTTAATCTTCTTTTTCATATGTTATGAATGATTTGTACATGTTGTAGTATGTAAAAATGGATGAACTTATGGAAATATGCATGATTGAAGTGGAGCCGTGTATATGGCTTGTAAACCGTGTATATGTGATGTTGTGTGGGAGTGATGAATTGATTCTATTTAGCATGTTTGGTTGTTGTAGTGTGTTGAAATGGATGGAAATCATGAAACTTGTGTGTGGTGGTGGTGGCCGAATATGGCCTCCCTTGTATGCCAAGGGATGAACTAATTTTATTTAGTATCTTGGTTGTCGTCATTGTGGAATCTATGATGAAAATGAGAGTTTAATGATTCAAGTTGATGTTGTAATTGTTGCGGGCTGATTTGATAGTTAATGTGCTTTAAATGTAATTTTTATATTTATGGAAGTGACATTGTTAACGTATGGATTGCTGGTGTAATTCATGAATTTGGGAGAGAGGAATGTGTTGGTGTTGTGTTCTCGGGTTTGGGGTTGGTTTCGGGTGAAGTGGTACATTGGTTGGGTTGTTTGAAATATTGTGTGGACTGTTTAAAGTGTTCTTGAATATTGTTTGAATGGGTTCGGATTAGTATTCGAATGTATAAGCGTCGATGTTAGTTTGATTGTATGTAGTTGAATTGAATATGATGGAATGTTGTTGAAGTATGTAGAAAAGAGTTACTAATGTTGGAATGCGGTTTGAATCGATTGTTGATGTTATTAGAATGACTGTTGGTATTGTTGTTGATGATTTGACCGAGTTGAATTCTCGGGGTTGTTGAATTTATAGGGAAAATACTGACCAAATTTCTGTAGAATTTAGTGCTAGTTTGGAATTGAATTCCTAAATGCCTATAGCTAATGTTTGGTACATAATGACGTTATTGTAGATCTTGGGGAGCCCGAGACTTAGGTTTGGAGTAGCTTTGAGAGCGGACGAGGTATGTAAAGCCTAACCTTTCTTTCTTTTGGCATGTCTTAGTTGTAGGTAAGTTATGATACGAGCCTCGGGGTAACTCTACCTTACAATCCGAGCATGTCTACGATTCTTATTCGCCTCTTAATCTTGGCCTTCTTAATTGTCACGACCCAGCTCCGTGGGCCGTGACTGGTGCCCTACTCAGGCACCCGAACAGACTTACAAATCAAATCATCAAAATACCACACGATCGGATTTAACAGACATTATTCGGACCGATAATCGAAAACTGACATCATACAAATGCTGTCCTAAGCGGTCGCCCGTGTCAAACATCACATCGGAACCAAAGTTGGCGGAATGTACATCGCCCAGACACACTCATGCAAACAGATGGGCCATATCGGCCATAGTAGCATACGGGGCCACTTAAGGACGCAAATCGAAATCATATATATACGAACCGAAACCACACACAACCAGACTGGACCCACGACCCACAAACATGACTACGAGCCTCTACAAACGAACGAGACATACGAACATATGACGGGATTGTGGCCCCGCCGTACCCAAACAGTAGCAAATGTACAGAATATCCAAAGCAGAGCATATACCAAATGTGGGCTCCGGATCGAGGGGAGCACTCCAAAGTAGCGGAATAGGTAGCCTAAACCGGGAAGTCACCCAACCGAGCGCCTGTACCTGCGCGGCATGAAACGCAGCCCCCACAGAAAGGGGGTCAGTACGGAAAAAGTACTGAGTATGTAAAGCAGAAGGTACAGTAATCCAAATCATAACTGGAGTGAGAAGATACAGAACAAATACAGAAAGTAACAGACCCAAACCTGTACGGAATGCAAATGTGCAGAGTGCAAATAAAATCGTGCATAAGGCTCAGGAACGTGGTCACCCCCTGACGCTGGTGCCACAACACATCATACTCCAGAAGTTTTCAAATCTCCGTACATCTCCGAACAAATCATAATATCACACACATCACATCGTCAAACATAACAGAAGCCATATCACATCATAACACCATAGACGGTAACCGGCCTATGGCGAGGCCTCGGAAACCGTAACACATCATACTGCCGAATATGTCATAGAGCGCACGATCACAAAATCGGCCCGGGTACCGGCGAACGAAATCATAATAATCGGCACGAACAGAGTAGTGCAGAAATCGTATGCATATTAAAGTAAACTCCAGAAATCGACACATAATTTCATATATAAATACATTAGTATCAGAAGGCTCAAAGCGAGTATCAAATAAATCGGAAATTAGTGTACAAAGGTTGCGGACTTTTAGTTATCAATTTTTCGAAAAACATATCGTAAGTTATTCTCGGAAAATATAGTAGCGCTCATAGTGATGAGCGTTCAAATAACATAATAAGACATTCGAACGGACCTTAGAATCATGAGCAAACACTTCCTTTTCAGATCGTACGGAAATGAGTCAGACAAACCAAATAAAGGAAGTCTCGGGACTTGCGGGCCCACCTCGGGTCAAGCCGGGGCGGCGAACATAATTTACAAACATTAGGCTCCATAAAATTATCCGTGAAAGTTTCGGAGCCATTTGGATTCATTTACGAAAGATACAAAGGTTTATGGGTTCTTATATCTAAGATAAGCATTTTGACTCAATTGCGCTGAATAAATCGTAACCAAAATCAAATTCGAATTTCTAGGAGCAGAATTAGTCCCGAGGTTCCATTTTCGGCCTAGTAGGTCTAGGACATGCCATATGAAGAATAGGTAAGCTCTACATACCTTACGGACGTCTTATGCTCGCTTAATCTCCAATCCCGTTTCGTCAAAAATCTGCAAATGGTCATCTTTACCAAGTTACTATTCATGAGAGTTAACATTTCAATCTTTGGTTTCTATTTGGCTACCGAAATTTCGCAAAGACTTCCCCTATAAATACGACACCCCCGAGATTCAACTCGGCTCAAAAACAACCAACAACAACCCAACAACAACATCAATAGCATTAACAATCACAACATAACACAACTAATCAACTTTCCGACCTAATGCAATAGTTTCCATTTCAACTTCACACTTCCAACTTCATGTCAACGTTCTCATATTTATTTACTAATCCAAAACCATTCAAATACACTTCGGAGACATTTCATACCATTTCCATAAAATATTCACAAAATATACTAAATATGCACATGTTTCCATCAAGGCCATAATGCATCCCAACTTCTAATTTTTCAACATACTTATTCATAACATATTTCCATCTTCCAATTTCATCATCTATAATCATAATTCACATCTAAAACCTTACTTCCATAATTATGTAAAACTATATAAAAATCACATAAATTTCTCATAACAACATACAACCAATTTCAACACCAACTTGGTTCATTAAACCCTTCTTTTCATCACAACAACACAACTAACATATCAAACAAAATCAATTCATTTCCATTTCACTTCCTTACACCACACGGCCATGCACACCTTTCACACACACACACACGCCATGCACACACACATCATAATTCCATAATCTTCATGCCACTCTAGTCACTATAACATGCACACTTATTCTATAACATAAAAGAATAGAAATCTCACCTTTTTCTTCAATTTTCTACTTGCCAACACAACCACTTCCTTGCCTTAATACTTATACCATGTTGAAGAGCACCTTGAGCTTGGTAGGAATTCAAGAAGAAGCAAATTTTTGCATCAAGAACCAAGGCTCCAAGAATTTTTTTCTTTTTTCTTTCTCTCTTTTTCTCCCTATGGCCGAAAGGCCTCATCTCTTTTTTTCTTGGTTTTTCTTTGATTTCTCTTGAAGCTTCTTGAACTAATCCACCTTATATAAATATTTAGCACATGGAAAATTAATAAAAACATGGGTTGGGCCAAGTTCTTTGGCCGGCCACCCCTTCCTTTTTGGGCCTCAATTTCTTCTTTTTTTTTTTTTTTGAGCCCAATTAATCATGGATCATATTTTAAAATTCCCGAAACAAATTTTCAAAATCCCAATTTTACCCTTGGCCTTCTCCAACACTTCCACACCAATATTTTTCATAGCCAACATATTCATACTAGTAAGATTCAAATGTGGCCTTATTTCTTACAAGCAAAGATTATTCCAAACTTTCCAAATGTGCAAAAATGCCGGATATAACATCCTTCCCCCCTTTAAAACATTCGTCCTCGAATGTTAAATTAGCCTTATAGGTCTGAAAAGAAAACTCCTCAGGGGGGAGGGGGGCGTTCTCTTGCCAACCACATACTCGTATTTAATCAGAGCGCTTGTGAGGGCATTTCTTTTCCAACTCCTTCCATCGTTCTCTGATATTACCCCATTAGGGCTGCTCAAAATCTTTATTAGTCCAGCGGGTTGCATAATCTTAAATAGGACATATGACGAACAGAATCTTTATCAGAACCAGAAGATCAGACGGATGTCGATGTCGAGAATCGGTATCCGAAATCAAGACGAAGCATAATCCGACGTTATCTTAAGCTATTCGTAATCGAACCGACACACGCGGGAGCATATCGGACAAACCCATAATCAGAGTCAGACGTACTGAACTTTATCGGATAGGTCCATAGTCAGAGTCAGACGTATGGAAGTAAACCGGACAGATCCGTGATCGGAGTCAGACGTACAGAAATATATCAGACAAATTTGCCGTCAGAATCGGACGTACAAAAGTATATCGGACAAACGTGTTCAGATTCGGAAGTACCGAAGTACAGCAGACAAAATCATACTCCGACGTCATATCAAACGGGTTCATAACCAAAGCCAAACGTACCGGAGTATATCAAATAGACCGTAATCAGAGTCACACATACGAAGGTATATCAGACAGATTTGTAACCAGAATCAGACGTACGGGGCTACGTCGGACAGATTCGTAACCAGAGTTAGGCGTACAGAGATATGTCAAACAGATTCGTAATCAAAGTCGGGTGTACAGCGGTACATCAGGTAGAAGCATAATCGGATTCGGAGATACAGAGGCATAATAGACAGAGTTTCATCGAAATCGGAGGTGTAGAAATATGGCATACAAAATCTCGATCAAAGTCAGACCACCTTTCACTAATGCTTCGGGGTTTACGGAAGTTCCCTCGCTAACGTTTCCTTACTCACTCGAATTTTCGTGCCCCGAATTATTTCATCACAACATTCGGTAGACTACAGCAATTGAGTTTACATCCTTACCAGCGTTGTCTTATCGCAAAAAGGTCATTACCACATATCCATTCGCAATGTTTTCGAATTCTCATTCGAACCCTTTCCTAATTTCTTCTAACTCGATCTAGGTATTGCAACACAATTTGTAAGTCAAAGATCCCCGAACAGCATCGTTTCTACACATACCTTTTCCTTGACCAATATGGTCACCAAGAAACAATCATACATATCCATATACATCATCTTACCTACAAACATTCCCAAATGCTTATTTGAACTTATGCTGATTTCAGAACCACGTTGCTCTTTCTTCTTTTCCTTATTACAGAGGGGCTTTCTTTCCAAATCCTCAATTTTCCTTTTGTTCTGCACCGTCACTTCTCGCTTATTTACAAACTCGTTCGTCACACTTCCACATCAGGGTTTTATGCATAGTCCGTCGGCCTCTTTCGAAGGTTTTGCTTTAATCACATTTCTTATCCTTCCTTTGTTCCAATATCCTTACTCACTTTCTTTTTCGAACCTCGTCATGTTAGATCTCTTACAGCCATAATTCATAACGTAATCAGAGTCAATCCATTCTCTGACCCTTACTTTTCCTTTAGGTTACCCCAAATTTCCATGCATTTCTTATACCTATAATTGTGAAATTTCATATCCTTCCCAGGGGGGTCACCCATCCCAGAATTGCTCTGGTCTTAGCACGCTTAACTTCGAGACTTTCGTGCGTTCTGATGCGTTATTGCTAATATAACCACGTCAATTGCCTCACACGACCTTTGTCACGTAATTTAGGGCAGGTCGGAGTCTTTCTAAATTTTCGAAAATTTTTTCGTAGCGGGTCCCACCCTGCTTTAAGGAAATTTGTTCATATTTCTAACTATACAATCATCAATTCACTCCCGTTCACATACATATCATTCCTTTTCATCCTGGTCTCCTTAATTGCCACTGACAATGAAAACGTTTTCATTCACCATTATTTAGAACCATTAAGACATTGGCTTTTCCTTTCTCTTTCAATTTTCAACTTTACGTTACAATCGTGCTTCAAATACCTTACCCAAGATTCGTCCTTCATACCATTGCTTACTGCGTACGGTGTAGCTCCGACATCATCGGACACTATCTTACGTCGATACCGTTCCCCAAATTACCGAAATCAAAAGTTAGTAAAAAGGAATTCATTTCCGCGGGCCGGCTCTATCGCACGATCTAAGATTCAAAGAAAGGTAACATCCTAAATGTCCCGTAGCCTCCCGTTTATAGATGTGGTGCACACACACCGATAAACAAGACTACGAGACACGGCTCGTAGACATTCGAGGACGATCGTGCGATACCGCTTTGTCACGACCCGGCCCTCCGTGGCCGTGATCGGTGCCCTCGGGCACCGAACGACTTACAAATCAAATCATCAAAATACTACACGATCGGATTTAACATACATTATTCGGACCGATAATCGAAAACTGACATCATACAAATGCTGTCCTAAGCGGTCGCCCGTGTCAAACATCACATCGGAACCAAAGTTGGCGGAATGTACATCGCCCAGACACACTCATGCAAACAGATGGGCCATATCGGCCATAGTAAAGATACGGGGCCACTTAAGGACGCAAATCGAAATCATATATATACGAACCGAAACCACACACAACCGAGACTGGACCTATGACCCACAAACATGACTACGGGCCTCTACAAAATGCAGTACATACGAACATATGACGGACGGGGCCCGCCGTACCTAAACAAAAGAGCAAATGTACGGAATATCCAACGCGAGCATATACCAAACGTGGGCTCCGGATCGGGGGAGCACTCCAAAGTAGCGGAATAGGTAGCCTAAACCGGGAAGTCACCCAACTGAATACCGCTACACTGCGCGGCATGAAACGCAGCCCCGAGAAGGGGTCGGTACGGAAAAGTACCGAGTATGTAAAGAAGGCACCAGTAATCCAAATCATAACTGGAGTGAGAAGATACAGAACAATTACGGAAAGTAACAGACCCAAACCTGTACGGAATGCAAATGTGCAGAGTGCAAATAAAATCGTGCATAAGGCTCAGGAACGTGGTCACCCCCTGACGCTGGTGCCACAACACATCATACTCCAGAAGCTTTCAAATCTCCGTACATCTCCGAACAAATCATAATATCACACACATCACATCGTCAAACATAACAGAAGCCATATCACATCATAACACCATAGACGGTAACCGGCCCTATGGCGAGGCCTCGGAAACCGTAACACATCATACTGCCGAATATGTCATAGAGCGCACGATCACAAAATCGGCCCGGTACCGGCGAACGAAATCATAATAATCGGCACGAAAGAAAGTAGAGTGCGTAAATCGTATGCATATTAAAGTAAACCGTAAATCGACACATAATTTCATATATAAATACATTAGTATCGAAGGCTCAAAGCGAGTATCAAATAAATCGGAAATTAGTGTACAAAGGTTGCGGACTTTTAGTTATCAATTTTTCGAAAAACATATCGTAAGTTATTTCGGAAAATATAGTAGCGCTCATAGTGATGAGCGTTCAAATAACATAATAAGACATTCGAACGGACCTTAGAATCATGAGCAAACACTTCCTTTCGTATCGTACGGAAATGAGTCGACAAACCAAATAAAGGAAGTCTCGGGACTTGCGGGCCCACCTCGGGTCAAGCCGGGCGCGGCGAACATAATTTACAAACATTAGGCTCCATAAAATTATCCGTGAAAGTTTCGGAGCCATTTGGATTCATTTACGAAAGATACAAAGGTTTATGGGTTCTTATATCTAAGATAAGCATTTTGACTCAATTCATACCGAATAAATCGTAACCAAAATCAAATTCGAATTTCTAGGAGCAGAATTAGTCTCGAGGTTCCATTTTCGGCCTAGTAGGTCTAGGACATGCCATATGAAGAATAGGTAAGCTCTACATACCTTACGGACGTCTTATGCTCGCTTAATCTCCAATCCCGTTTCGTCAAAAATCTGCAAATGGTCATCTTTACCAGTTACTATTCATGAGAGTTAACATTTCAATCTTTGGTTTCTATTTGGCTACCGAAATTTCGGCAGCACTTCCCCTATAAATACGACACCCCCGAGATTCAACTCGGCTCAAAACAACCAACAACAACTGTCACACCCCGACTTTACTAGGGTGTGATGGGCACCCGACCCCGTGTACGGAGCCGAGCGAACCCGCTAACTCTTATTACACATATGAACTCTTTGGATTCTTAAGACAAAATGATGTAAAATACATAGTAAATTTTTTCAAAATCTTTTCGTCATTTCTCAAGTAAACGTTAGCTTGCAAATAAGAGGGCTCCATAAAATAAAAACACATCAACCAAATCGGAACTCTTAGGGTCGACACTCTAGACCCACGACTCGTCCGCAAAGTCTCTAATCGTAATCGATATCATAGCACGTGTGCGCTGACTCGCTACACCCGGAGCAAACGGAGCCCGCCAACTCGCCGAAACATCTTCTATGCTAACTTTGCGTCGTCCGGGTGTACTCGCGCGGCATGAAACGAGCCCCCGAAGAAGAGGGGTCATTTACGAACAATGTACCGAGTATGTAAGACATGAATAATAACATAGTAAGAAATGTATACATGAACAATAACCGCATAGAAACATAGAACATGTCATGTCAAGCCGTGACCGTACATATGAATCATATAATCGCATGGAGAACATAGAACATATCATAGGATAGCAGGGTAACCTGTGCATATGAGTGCCCCTGGGGGCGGATGTCATGCATGCTTATTTGGTCATATCAGGTCATAGTACCGCGCGAGGCGGCTCGCCCACATAGCGCCGGAACACTCCAGCTCTGCCATAAATCCCGCGTCCGGGCATCCCGCGTCCGGGATGATAAGCCACCGACTGGGTGGCAATGATACATAGTTCCTTCCCAATTCCCAAGTATACATAGTTCCCATCCCCCCAACCCTTGTTCATATTTAGCATGCAGGGGAACCCAAGGAAAATCATGTACTTATCGGAGTGACGTAAGGTCGGAATCCTCCGATCGCATTATGGAGTAATCATGGACGCTTTGTCTCACCTTGGAGGAATGATAATCATAAGGCGAGACTATCAACATAGAACATAGCATAGCATATCGGGTCATAGACATAGCATATCTGACATCATCATTGTCATCATAGAATCATAGTTGTCATAGAATCGTAGTCATCATAGAATCATGGCCATCATAGGATCATAGTCATCGTAGAATCATAGGCATCATAGAACCATAGACATCATAGAATCATAGTCCCCATAGAATCATAGACACCATAGAATCATAGCCATCATAGAGTCATAGCCATCATAGTCATCATAGGAACATAGTCGTCGTAGGATCTTAGACATTATAGATTCATGGTCGTCATAGGATCATAGTCGTTGTTTAGGTCATAAAAATTGGCAATATTGTAAAACTTAGTTTTTAAAGAAAAATGTATATTTTGGAAAACACTTGTAATCTTTTAGTAAAGAAAGAAATATTGTAAAGCTTAGTTTTTAAAGAAAAATGTATGTTTTGGAAAACACTTGTAATCTTTTAGTAAAGAAAATCATACCTTGGGGTCGAGGGTTTAGTTAAAAACAACTTTTATGTAGTAGTCGGAAGGATGTCCATAAGTGTTCTTAGCTATAGAATGGAAAATAAGCCCAATAGGACAACAGAGGGAATCTTAAATAGTGGGCCCGCCTGCCGAATGAGGCGGCGTACACAATTTACGTAGAACACGTTTCATAATGTTGCTTATGGAAGCCTTAGGGTGATCGGGTCTTATTCTTGCAAGCTCTAGGGTGTTTCGACCTTTCTTTCACTATTCAAGCACTTTTGGTTCAATGTCACTGGATGAATAGTAACTATTCTTCAATCTCGGTTTTCTAGAGTTAGGGAAGTCCCCGAGGCGCGAAATCAAGCCTATACGTCTAAGACATGCCAAAGAAAGAAAGTAAGGTCTTACATACCTTTTCCGCTTCTTACGCTTCTCCAAATTCGAGCTCCAAATCCGCTAAAAAAATCTACAAATGGTCGCATTTACCAAACCTTAGTTGTGGGCATTTATGAGTTGATTTTTCAAAGTAACACTTTGTCTGCCGAAATTTCGGCAGCATTTCCCCTATAAATACTCCATCCCACCAAGTTCGACTTGGCTAATTTCAATCAACAACAATCCGGGAATTCAACCCGGCCAAACCAACAACAATACGAACAATAACATCTCCAAACATATTCAATTCCATTCAATAACATCTCATTCACCTTCAAGTAAGTTACGTATATTCAAACTCACATTATTGATCGTTTGTTCAAATATTATTCGAAGCCATTCAAATACGATTTAGAAGCATTCCAAGCAATCCATACATCATTCAAAGTAACCCATCCATTACCCCATGGAACCCGAAACCATCAATTTCCATAGAGACAACAATAATACATTTCTTTCTTCAACATTCATCGATGATACTAATAATCCACTCCTTAACAACATTGTTTCCATAAATTCAAGAAAACATATTAAAATCACATTAAGTTCTAAATCAGCCCGCAAGCAACTACAACTTCAACTTGAGTTATTAAACCTTTATTTTTATCACATAATCCACAACAAACAACAACCAAATGTTACATAAAATTAGTTCACCCTCTCCCCTCCAAAACAGCCCACACACGGCTACAACATCAACATGTATAACTTCATGAATTTCATTCTTTTTCCACACACTACATCAACACACAAACATACTAAAGACAATTAATTCATTTCCTCTACACAACATGGCATACACGGCCACAACACAACATCAATATCCTTCATGAATTTCATCCATTTCTACACACCACAACATTCACAAGCATCCATAACATGGAAAGGAGGTTGAATTCTTACCTTTTCCTTCAACTTTTCACTTGGCTAGAGTAGGAAACGACGAAACGGATGGCCTATCTCCGAAATAATTATACCATGTTGTAGAGGACCTCCATTTACTTGGAATACAAGAAGAAAATGATTTTTAAAACCATGATTTTTCCATGTCCAAGCTCGGCCACCATGGCCGAACTCTCTCTCCTCTCTTCTTCTTTTTTTGTGTTTTGTTTCTTCTTCTTCTTTAGTTCATGACTTAATTCTCTCTCTCCTATATATATATATTAAGTCATGTGAGAGGGGCACATGCCCCTCTCTAGATTTTTCTTTAAATTTCCATGGAAAGATGACTTATTTTGTTATCTTTTTGTTTTCCATCTCTTTCTCTTTTTTTTTCCACATGGTCAATATGACCTTTTTGGAACTTTCAAGAGACTCATGTAAAATTCCCGTTTTTACCCCTCGACTTTTCTCAATATTACCATTTTGTCCCTGACCTTCCGCATTATTTCCACGGCCCATTTTTGGGAATTTCTTTCTTGCCCCTTGCCTTTCTCAATATTTCCGTCCAATAATATTCATAAATAATATTCATAACCAACTTATGCTAAAATAATTTTTGAAGATGGTCTTGCCCTTAACTTCCCGCAATTGTCTTAAAATATTCCGACGTACAAAATGCGGGATATAACATCCTTCCCCCCTTTGGAACATTCGTCCTCGAATGTTCAACTTAATCATACAGGGTCTCATAAGCACCTCGGGGGAGCTCCCTTTTCAAAACCATTTCCATCCTTCATACTAGTTCTTAAACTATCCAATGCCGTTCTCTTTGTCACACTCTTTCTCTTTATATACGTCCATTTTCCTGCGTCGTATTATTCAAAGTTTGTGCGAACTTCTCATATTACCTTAAACATTATTCGGACTTCTATCCACTCATTGTCGGTTTCCCCCGACCTTACTTACTCACTTCGGTAAAAGGTCTCCTCGGTAGTTCAAGCGTTCATATCACACACACTACCGTATCAACTGTCTTTATCTCATCCTTACATTTCTCTCACCTGCTTCCCCCCTTTTGGGGCGCACCTATACCATTATCCCTTTATACTTCGTCTCCTATCCTCATTCCCAATCTCAACCTATAGTAGAATAACAATAGCTTACTTTACCACCCTTGTACCATTTACTCTTGCTGTCACTCGAACTTCGGTACCTTTACTCGATTAATGCTTTTTGTACCGTGACTTCAGTTGCTGGGATTCAGAATATCCTACACCTTCACATATATATATATATATATATATATATATCACTATCAACTAACCCACAAAATATTTCCAGACACTATTCAAGCCTATCCTAATTCCCGGGGCTGTATTGCACTTCTTGTCCCTTTACCAAGCAAGTTTGCCTCGTCCTACGCGTCTTCTTATGGTCTCCAACCATCCCGTGTATCCTGGTTTTCCTTAGACTACCCCAGCTCTTCATTTGTCTCTTATGTCTCAATTTATAGAATTTCTCATAAACTTCCCAGGGGGTCACCCATCCTAGAATTGCTCCCACTTGGGCACGCTTAACCCAAAACTTCACTGGAATTCGGTGCCTTAATGTCGATATTTTTACGTCCGTTTTTTTTCACATGGCCTTTACTACTCGATCCGAAGCCAACCAAAGCTTTGCAATTTCCGAGATATTCTCGTAATACGTCCTGTCTTCTACAATGACCGTTTTGCCCTTTTTAATTCCTAATGTTCACCTTCCGTTTATCGCACGTATGGCTATTTTCCGTTCTGGGCGCCCGGCCTTTCATTATCCACGTAACGTAACAAATATATTCATGTATTACCTCACTTCTTTTGCCTTCCATATCATTTCTCGCCTTTTTCCGCCGATAACATCGGCGTCCTACGGAAATCGGCGATTAATATAAGGAATCTTATTTTTATGTCTTGGCTCTATCGCACGATCATAGGACAGTAAAGAAGGTCAACAATTCCTAAATGCCCCCCTCCCGTTTATAAATGTGGCCGGCTTCACACCCATAAATCGGGACTCTACCGGACACGACTTTGCGTACAACCCTTGGACCGACCTGCTCGATAGCCACTTTGTCACACCCCGACTTTACTAGGGTGTGATGGGCACCCGACCCCCGTGTACGAGCCGAGCGAACCCGCTAACTCTTATTACACATATGAACTCTTTGGATTCTTAAGACAAAATGATGTAAAATACATAGTAAATTTTTTCAAAATCTTTTCGTCATTTCTCAAGTAAACGCAGTTTGCAAATAAGAGGGCTCCATAAAATAAAAACACATCAACCAGTGGAACTCTGTTCTTAGGCTGACACTCTAGACCCACGACTCTGTCTGCAAAGTCTCTGCTCGTAATCGATATCATAGCACGTGTGCGCCGACTCGGCTACACTCGCAGCAAACGGAGTTCGCCAACTTCGCCGAAACATCTTCTATGCTAACTTTGCGTCGTCTGGGTGTACCTGCGCGGCATGAAACGCAGCCCCCGAAGAAGAGGGGTCAGTACGAACAATGTACTGAGTATGTAAGGCATGAATAATAACATAGTAAGAAATGTATACATGAACAATAACCGCATAGAAACATAGAACATGTCATGTCAAGCTGTGACCTGTACATAGGAATCATATACTGCGTGGAGAACATAGAACATATCATAGGATAGCGAGGGGTAACTTTGTGCATATGAGTGCCCCACGAGGGCGGATGTCATGCATGCTTATTTGGTCATATCAGGTCATAGTACCGCGCGAGGCGGCTCGCCCACATAGCGCCGGAACACTCCAGCTCTGCCATAAATCCCGCGTCCGGGCATCCCGCGTCCGGGATGATAAGCCAGCTGACCAGGTGGCAATGATACATAGTTCCTTCCCAATTCCCAAGTATACATAGTTCCCATCCCCCCAACCCTTGTTCATATTTAGCATGCAGGGGAACCCAAGGAAAATCATGTACTTATCGGAGTGACGTAAGGTCGGAATCCTCCGATCGCATTATGGAGTAATCATGGACGCTTTGTCTCACCTTGGAGGAATGATAATCATAAGGCGAGACTATCAACATAGAACATAGCATAGCATATCGGGTCATAGACATAGCATATCTGACATCATCATTGTCATCATAGAATCATAGTTGTCATAGAATCGTAGTCATCATAGAATCATGGCCATCATAGGATCATAGTCATCGTAGAATCATAGGCATCATAGAACCATAGACATCATAGAATCATAGTCCCCATAGAATCATAGACACCATAGAATCATAGCCATCATAGAGTCATAGCCATCATAGTCATCATAGGAACATAGTCGTCGTAGGATCTTAGACATTATAGATTCATGGTCGTCATAGGATCATAGTCGTTGTTTAGGTCATAAAAATTGGCAATATTGTAAAACTTAGTTTTTAAAGAAAAATGTATATTTTGGAAAACACTTGTAAACTTTTAGTAAAGAAAAAAAATATTGTAAAGCTTAGTTTTTAAAGAAAAATGTATGTTTTAGAAAACACTTGTAATCTTTTAGTAAAGAAAATCATACCTTGGGGTCGAGGGTTTAGTTAAAAACAACTTTTATGTAGTAGTCGGAAGGATGTCCATAAGTGTTCTTAGCTATAGAATGGAAAATAAGCCCAATAGGACAACAGGAGGGAATCCGGAAATAGTGGGCCCGCCTCGGTCGAATGAGGCGGCGTACACAATTTACGTAGAACACGTTTCATAATGTTGCTTATGGAAGCCTTAGGGTGATCGGGTCTTATTCTTGCAAGCTCTAGGGTGTTTCGACCTTTCTTTCACTATTCAAGCACTTTTGGTTCAATGTCCTCGGATGAATAGTAACTATTCTTCAATCTCGGTTTTCTAGAGTTAGGGAAGTCCCCGAGGCGCGAAATCAAGCCTATACGTCTAAGACATGCCAAAGAAAGAAAGTAAGGTCTTACATACCTTTTCCGCTTCTTACGCTTCTCCAAATTCGAGCTCCAAATCCGCCAAAAATCTACAAATGGTCGCATTTACCAAACCTTAGTTAGGGGCATTTATGAGTTGATTTTTCAAAGTAACACTTTGTCTGCCGAAATTTAAAAACATTTCCCTATAAATACTCCATCCCACCAAGTTCGACTTGGCTAATTTCAATCAACAACAATCCGGGAATTCAACCCGGCCAAACCAACAACAATACGAACAATAACATCTCCAAACATATTCAATTCCATTCAATAACATCTCATTCACCTTCAAGTAAGCTACGTATATTCAAACTCACATTATTGATCGTTTGTTCAAATATTATTCCGAAGCCATTCAAATACGATTTAGAAGCATTCCAAGCAATCCATACATCATTCAAAGTAACCCATCCATTACCCCATGGAACCCGAAACCATCAATTTCCATAGAGACAACAATAATACATTTCTTTCTTCAACATTCATCGATGATACTAATAATCCACTCCTTAACAACATTGTTTCCATAAATTCAAGAAAACATATTAAAATCACATTAAGTTCTAAATCAGCCCGCAAGCAACTACAACTTCAACTTGAGTTATTAAACCTTTATTTTTATCACATAATCCACAACAAACAACAACCAAATGTTACATAAAATTAGTTCACCCTCTCCCCTCCAAAACAGCCCACACACGGCTACAACATCAACATGTATAACTTCATGAATTTCATTCTTTTTCCACACACTACATCAACACACAAACATACTAAAGACAATTAATTCATTTCCTCTACACAACATGGCATACACGGCCACAACACAACATCAATATCCTTCATGAATTTCATCCATTTCTACACACCACAACATTCACAAGCATCCATAACATGGAAAGGGAGGTTGAATTCTTACCTTTTTCCTTCAACTTCTTCACTTGGCTAGAGTGCGGAAACGACGAAACGGATGGCCTATCTCCCGAAATAATTATACCATGTTGTAGAGGACCTCCATTTACTTGGAATACAAGAAGAAAATGATTTTTAAAACCATGATTTTTCCATGTCCAAGTTCGGCCACCATGGCCGAACTCCTCTCTCCTCTCTTCTTCTTTTTTTGTGTTTTGTTTCTTCTTCTTCTTTAGTTCATGACTTAATTCCCTTCTCTCCTATATATATATATTAAGTCATGTGAGGGGGCACATGCCCCTCTCTAGATTTTTCTTTAAATTTCCATGGAAAGATGACTTATTTTGTCATCTTTTTGTTTTCCATTCTTTTCTCTTTTTTTTTTCCACATGGTCAATATGACCTTTTTGGAACTTTCAAGAGACTCATGTAAAATTCCCGTTTTACCCCTCGACTTTTCTCAATATTACCATTTTGTCCCTGACCTTCCGCATTATTTCCACGGCCCATTTTTGCGAATTTCTCTTCTTGCCCCTTGCCTTTCTCAATATTTCCGTCCAATAATATTCATAAATAATATTCATAACCAACTTATGCTAAAATAATTTTTGAAGATGGTCTTGCCCTTAACTTCCCGCAATTGTCTTAAAATATTCCGACGTACAAAATGCGGGATATAACAACAACCCAACAACAACATCAATAGCATTAACAATCACAACATAACACAACTAATCAACTTTCCGACCTAATGCAATAGTTTCCATTTCAACTTCACACTTCCAACTTCATGTCAACGTTCTCATATTTATTTACTAATCCAAAACCATTCAAATACACTTCGAGACATTTCATACCATTTCCATAAAATATTCACAAAATATACTAAATATGCACATGTTTCCATCAAGGCCATAATGCATCCCAACTTCTAATTTTTCAACATACTTATTCATAACATATTTCCATCTTCCAATTTCATCATCTATAATCATAATTCACATCTAAAACCTTACTTCCATAATTATGTAAAACTATATAAAAATCACATAAATTTCTCATAACAACATACAACCAATTTCAACACCAGCTTGGTTCATTAAACCCTTCTTTTCATCACAACAACACAACTAACATATCAAACAAAATCAATTCATTTCCATTTCACTTCCTTACACCACACGGCCATGCACACCTTTCACACACACACACACGCCATGCACACACACACATAATTCCATAATCTTCATGCCACTCTAGTCACTATAACATGCACACTTATTCTATAACATAAAAGAATAGAAATCTCACCTTTTCTTCAATTTTCTACTTGCCAACACAACCACTTCCTTGCCTTAATACTTATACCATGTTGAAGAGCACCTTGAGCTTGGTAGGAATTCAAGAAGAAGCAAATTTTTGCATCAAGAACCAAGGCTCCAAGAATTTTTTTCTTTTTTCTTCTCTCTCTTTTTCTCCCTATGGCCGAAAGGCCTCATCTCTTTTTTTCTTGGTTTTTCTTTGATTTCTCTTGAAGCTTCTTGAACTAATCCACCTTATATAAATATTTAGCACATGGAAAATTAATAAAAACATGGGTTGGGCCAAGTTCTTTGGCCGGCCACCCTTCCTTTTGGGCCTCAATTTCTTCTTTTTTTTTTTTTTTTTGAGCCCAATTAATCATGGATCATATTTTAAAATTCCCGAAACAAATTTTCAAAATCCCAATTTTACCTTGGCCTTCTCCAACACTTCCACACCAATATTTTTCATAGCCAACATATTCATACTAGTAATATTCAAATGTGGCCTTATTTCTTACAAGCAAAGATTATTCCAAACTTTCCAAATGTGCAAAAATGCCGGATATAACATTAATGTAGTAAAATTAGGGCCCTTATGTCTTTGGTATGATTGGATTTCAAATGCTGCATAAAAAGTTTTGTTCTTAAAGAGTTCTGCGTTGAAAAAGGGCCGTAACTTTCGTAGACAGAACCGGATCTCCTCGATATGCTTGTAGGAGATTCTGTAGTGTATAATGACTACATCTTCCATAGGCGGGCTCGGATTGGGTTGATGCTCGTCCGTGGGTCCCGCGACTTTCCTTTGTATAGTTCGATGGCTTTTGAAAGAATTTAGTATGGCTATCGTCGACCCGAGTATGGTTAGTCCGCTTATACGTTGAGTCCGTAATAATAATTTTTATGCATATGGTTACTCTGCGACTCGCTCGTGCATTCCGTTGTATCTTTCGTCGAGTCCCGGCCGGTTATGTTGTCGTGCGCACTATGTTATATTCCGGTGTTATGTTGTGTTATGGTTCACCGAGTCCCTCGCCGGACGGGGACTATATATTTTGGTGTTATCCGTGTTAAGGCGTTATGATGTGTTGTGGAGATATGTCGGGTTACGGAGATATGAAACCTTACGGTGTTATCTTGTGTTATGGCGCCAACGACGGGCGGGCGACTATATTCCCCGAGCCCTATGCATGATTTGTGTTTTAAAAGTAAACGTTTTGGTATTTTGGATATTATACTTATTTTACGTACTTGTTTCGATTATGATTACGTTTCTTTGTATTTCTTGCTTTGCATACTCGGTATATATTCCGTCATGACCCCCGCTTTCTTCGGGGCCGTGTTTCATGCCCGCAGTACGTACGCCCATTTCGGTGATCCGCCAGCCTTGGATACCTATTCTCATTGTTTGGAGTGCTTCCCTTGTTATGGAGCCTATATTTTGGTACATATTCTTCCGTTGCATATGTATTTGTTTATTCAGGGGTACGACGGAGCCCTGTCCCGTCATATGATTCTGTTGTTCTGTTTAGAGGTCTGTAGACATATATGTGGGTCGTGGATAATTCTGTTTGGTTGTGTTCATGTGTTATATGTTTTGGGCGGTCCTATTCGCCGTGGTAGCCTTGTCGGCTTGCATTTGTGTATATGTTTTGGGACGTTGCGCCATATGATAGCCTTGCAAGTTTCGTGATATATATATTTGTGTTTGTGACGAGTTTGAGACAACGTCGATATTTGTATATGAATAAGTTATCGTATCCGATTACGGTTAATGAATGTGTGTGGGTGCCCGACAGGCACTAGTCACGGCCGACGGGGTTAGTCGTGACAAAAGTGTATCGAGCGTTCGTCCTCGGTAGTGTCTACGCCACCGTGTCTAGTAGAGTCTTGTTTATCGGTGTGTTGTGCACCATATACGTAAACGAGGCTACGGGACATTTAGGATGTTATCCTTCCTTATGATCTTAGATCGTGCGATAGAGTATTATCGGATGACTCCTTCCTAACGAATTGTTATGTTTTCGAGCGATGCCTCGAGGAAGGCAATGGCTGCCCGGAAGGGCAAGTCTGACGAGCGGGAAAGACTAGCCGGGCCGGAGAGTTACTAGGGCCGCGGCCGAGCTGTACCGAGGTTGTGCCCCGACACCCCGATTCGCTACACCGCCACTATCGAGGGGACTTGGAGCGGCGGCAAGCTGCGCAGTCGAGAGAGCGGCTCCGCCGGCTCCGCGGTTCCCGATGCCCGGCCTCCGGCTCCCCGGCCGGGCGGAGGATAGGGCCATGCGAGATGCGGTCTAGTTATTGACCAGATTGGTGGCGGGGCAGGTTCACAGTAGGGGTGGGAATGGTATGGTAGATACCGATTACCATACCGAAACCAAAATTTTTTATACCGTGGTTTCGGTATTATGGTATATGGTACGGTATTTGGTATGCATTTTAAAAAAGTTTGGTATTTGGTACGGTATTCGGTATTCATCAAGAAAATACCGAAATACCGAATACCATACCGAAGTATATAATTACATATACAATTCATATATCTTAGTATTATAATACTAACAAATATATAAACTAGTATTATTAGAAAACTAATTGTTTAAACGTTGAAACTTTGACTACTCTATCTTGATTTAAATGTCTTTTTTGTGTAATTGATTTACGAAGGGGATTGGTTGTACTTTCTATTGAATATTTTTACGTGTGTAAGGTGTTTAGTACATAATAATTGAGATGTTTCTTAAGTAGCGGAAGTCATAATTCTCCACGATATGAGTATATGTAAGTCGAAGTCGGACAAACTATGGTACCGATTTACCGTACCGTAAAATACCGAAACCGAACTTTAAAATACCGAACCATACCGAATTAATTTGGTACGGTAATGGTATAGTATTTTTAGAAACCGAAAATCGAAATTACCGTGCCGAACTTTCAAATACCGAACCATACCGTACCGTACCCACCCCTAGTTCACGGCGTGGATCGGGAGGTGATCGTGCGGACGGGCGTAGCCGGTCGAGAGGGCCGTGATTTCGACTTGTGGTCCCCCGAGTTTTCGGGTCAAAGCCCGCGGAAGATCCTCAGGAGTTTATTAGACAGATGCAGTGTACGTTGCGGATCATTAAGGCTTTTGAGACCGAGTCTGTCGAGTTGGCATCATATCGGTTGTACGATGTAGCGGCTAATTGGTATGAGTCTTGGGAGCTATCTAGGGGCGAGGGTGCTCCTCCGGCGGATGCGGGACGAGTTTACGGAGAGGCCTTTCTTGGCCCATTTTCTACCTCCGGAGATGAGGCGGGCCGAGTTGATAGATTGCTGCGTACGAGGGCGAGTGGCGGGGTGTTCGAGAGTACAGTTTAGAGTTTGACTCCTTGGCCAGATATGCACCCGCTCTGGTAGCTGATATGACTGACCGGATGCACCGGTATGTGATGGGGTTGGATCATTACTTGGTTGACAGCTGTTTGGTGATGGCGGCCCAGTCAGGGATGGATATTGCACGGGCAATGGCACATGCCCAGGGTATGAAGGATCGACACAGAGGGCGTCAGCCCGACAGGGGTTATGACAGGGGCCAGCCCGAGGGCTGAATCCGGCCCCAGGTGATGGAGAGTCTCGGCGGGCGGCCTCGAGCGGCCGCATGCGCCGAGATATCCTCCCTAGACGGCATGGAGCACACCCCACGGTTCACCGGTAGGAGACCGGATAGTGCGGTATTCGCGGGCCGGAGTCGAGCTCGGGGCTTCGGGCTCGCGGTGGACGAGAGGTTCCGGTCGGTGGGGAGACCACCCGGACCTCCGTGTTCCCCTTTGTGGAGGTATCACCCTGGAGGGTGTTGTCGCGCTATGGGCGCTTGTTTTACTTGTGGCCGTCGGGGCCATCTTATGAGAGATTGTGTCGCGTGGGGGTGGTGCGGCTCGGCCCTGCGGGTCGGCGCCGGTTAATCTTCTTCCTCGGTAGCTATGCGCCCTATGGGCGGGGTACGCGGCACCGCAGGCCGCGGTAGAGGTCGTGGCGGAGCTTCCGGTTCTAGCGGCCCCAAAAAGCTTTGCGGGCCGGTAACGGATCGGAGGCGTCGCCTGTG
>NW_026727522.1:0-32497 GCF_029784015.1 Lycium ferocissimum
CTTGTAAGTAATCCAAACCGAGGGTGAGCAAATTTAGTCAAACAGTCCACAATTACCCAACTGGCATCAAATTTCCCCAAAGTCTGTGGTAGCCCTTCCCTAAAATCCATAGCTATCCATTCCCACTTCTGCTCGGGAATGGGCATACTCTGAGTAATTCCACTAGGCTTTTGGTGCTCATACTTCACTTGTTGGCAATTCAAAAGATATAATCTTGTTGACTTGTGAAAGGTCTTTATAAAATCTTTCTTGAAAAATGCTCTTTCTTTAGTATCAAAACTTTCAAAAAACCATTTTTTAAATGGTTCCCATCTGGGTTTGAGGAATTCTTCCTTGATCTTTTTTTCTTGCGGGTGATCCTTGACTAAAATCAATTTTTTGGTCTCTATCTATTAAATATCTGAAAAATCCATTTCTGACTCGGTTATTTCCGGGTCTTGAATGCCACTAACAATATTATCTTTCTCAATTCTAATACTACTGATTCTATTATCTGTTTCTCTGATCTGACAAGTAGAAGCTCTAAATGGAGATTTAATAATATAATCAATGTGGGAAATATAAGAATGATATGAAGAATTTGATCTAGTCAATCTAGATTTTATGTCGACACTATTACGTTCAACTTTGACTACCAAGGATTTTGGTTTCTCAAAATTATAAATAATTTGAAATTATTAAATGAATATTTTTTCTAAAATCTCTTTTTAAATGGTAGAAACAGTTGATCAACATTTTGCATAAAGGCTTCACATATATAGAATAGAAATTAATGTGTATAAGATAAACTATTAATCAACTTTAAGATCCTAAATATTATGACTTCTACGTGACTCAATATAAGAAAATTTTAATAACTAAAATTTTATTTAATTTTTTTCTATTAATAAATCTTAACAATTTAAGAAGAACTGATTCTTATCGGTCAGTAACTAGAGCGTTATGTTTTTCTTTGTAAAAATATTGTACAAAAATATTTTCCATGTTTGGAGTACTTTTCTTTTTTAGGATAAAGTTGTTTAATCTGTATTTTAATATATCAACATCTTATTTAGATTCTTTCCATATCAACAATGGATTGCATATCTGTTGGAGTAATAATTAAGGACCACGATACTCATATAAATTACTATAATAATTTTTTGTCAAAATAAATTAATAGTTGAAGTCATCGACAGAGCCTCGAACTTGTCTATGAAATCAATTTAGACCTTCCAACCGAGCCCTATGCACACTCCGACCTCCAAAATTACTTTTGCTATGCCCCTTGGACACAATTTGTTGAGGTGGCATAGTGTCACGACCCAAATCAGGTCCGTGCGGGCACCTACCTATTCCCACCTACTAGGCGAACCTTTTTCCCAAAATTTAACATTTAAACCTCAACTTGAACATCATAACATTAGAATCGTTTTTACATTACAATTAAATCAAGCGGATACAAAAGTTTGTCTAGGACCATTTCCCAAGAATCTGATCTAGACTAGTACAAAAAGTTTTAAGATACGAATACAGATGACGATAAATAAGAAACGACCCTATTTAGGATAACAATAACAGAGTCTTCAAGATAGCCACGGCACGTCCTCAGAAGCTACTAACCACACGCTAAAAGGGTGTAGAAAGAGTAGCATCGGTACAACACTCGTACTAGTAAGCATACTAGGCCAACAACGATTAGGAAATAATAATAGCAACAGAGAATAACAGATAAGTATGGTAGGCAAATATTTAGTTAATCAACAGGTTATAATGGGGAGGGGTTCTACCAATCGGATCAATCCAACTCAACCTATATAATCACTATCTTACTATTATACTACGCTTTTTGAAAAGGCTCCACGATTACCACCAACAAACGTAACAAACTAACCAGGCCAGAACCAAATAGAAAGACGGGTTTCAATCTTAATCTACAAACCCACTAACATCATCTGAGCTTTCCAACTCTCACTCCCAACGATAGAAGAGTTCATAACTAACCCCACTCATGCTTACGCGGCCTAGGATCTCGTTTCGGTATACCATTTCCTCAAAATCAACTATAAGTCTGAGGTACAATCTCAAGAAACACTAGCAAGTCGACATATCACAAAAAGGTCAGCCATCAAGTCCAAATACAAAACCATATGTAAATATGAGATAAGTGCATGCAAATGCAGTGATACACACATGCTTCGGGCGGAATATCTTGTCGACTCAACAGTCATGACCCATAGGGGACCGCTAAGTCCATTTACCAGTTGTGGCACATAGCCTGATCCAACAGTCAGTGTTGCGGAATGTGCAATCCTGTCCCGATCGGTGTTGCGGTACGTGCGGCCCGATGCAGTAAGTATTGCGGTGCGCAATCTGATCCCAATATATGTGTCATGAATGAATGCATGATAACAATGCCAACAAGAATATAAGGATCAACCGTTCCACATATGGACACATATACTATCACAATATCAATATCATATCTTTCCTTTCCTTTCCATTAACCTCAACAATGGTAAATACTCGCTCCAAATCATACGTCTATCACTAAGCATCAACTCTTGAATCAATCACGAGGCAATAAGCCAACGATTCACAATAAGGCAACAACTCAATCGAACGCAATAAGGCGACAAGCCATAGTCAACAATGTCACGACCCCGACCCAGTAGTGTCGTAACTAGTGCCGGCTGACACTCGTACACACCCATTAACCAATTAGCATACAAATAACTTATACATATACAAAAGTCAAACGTCGTCTCGACACATCGCGATATAAACATATATCGCACGGAAGCCTATAAGGGCACATATAATATACACAACATGTCAAAACATATATACGTACGGTAAGGCAGCTAAGGCGAGTGGGACCGCCTAAAAACATAAATCACACGGACATAGCCGAACGGTAACTATTCACAACCCACACATGTCTACGGACACTTCTAAGAGTAATCACAGAACCATATGACGGGACGGGGCCCGCCGTGCCCTTTGAATAATCGTATATATACGACAAAGGAATGCGGACCAAAATATGGGCTCGGACAAGGGAGCGCTCCAAGACGATAGAGTGGATATCCTAAACTAGCGGATCACCAAAACGATCGTCCGTACTGCCGGGCATGAAACGCGACCGAAGAGTGGGGTCGATGCGAAATATGTCCGAGTATGTAAAGCATGAAACACAGAAAACGGGATCATAACCGAAGTAAGGAGTACAGAAAGTGAGCATAATAACCAGAATACCAAAGTGCTTGCATTTGAAATACAAATCATACATAAGAGGTACTTAAAACAAATATAATAATCGAATGCCAAAATGCTTACTCTTGAAATACAAATCATGCATATCAATGTCATGTATTATATCCCCATAACGGGACTCGGCGGACGGAACATGGTCGCCCCCGTCTTTGGCGCCATAACACATCATACTTGAATATTGCATAACTCGGTAACATATCATACTCAGAACACATCATACTTCAGAACACATCATACTTCGTAACACATCATACTTCGTAACACATCATACTTCATAACACATCATACTTCGAAATATAGCATAGTGCGCACGATGACATAACCGGCCCGGGACTCGACGAAAGATGTAATAACAGTGTGCACGAGCAGAGTAGTGAGAAACTATATGTAGTTTAAAACATTTTCAAATACTCAATAGGATAATCAAAACGAACCATCATTTAAAACCAAGACAATAGTCAAATCAAGTTTCCTCGAACGTCATTCGAGAACATATCAAATAACTTTAGAAAACCATCGATACGTATCAAAACCATATACATATAAATCATCGAACGGTCCGTACTCGACGGATAAATAAGTAATCAACACTCGGGGGTTTGTCCGACGATAGTCATGTAAGTTCTTTCAAAAAGTCGTTAGAACTATGCAAGGAAAGTCTGGGATACGGACAAGTATCAAACCAATGCTAGCCCGCCTATGAAAGTTGGGAGACATTATTCGTTATAGAACCTTCTACGAACATATCGAAGCGATCCGAGCCCTTCTATGAAAGTTAGAGACGTTATTCAACATAAAACCCTTTAGAAACAAAACTTTTTATGCAACCTTGAAATCCAATCATACGAAAGACATAAGGACCATAGTTCGACTATATTAGGAATGCGAATATCAAGAAGTGAATAAGAATCGTAGACATGCTCGGATCGTAAGAATAGAAGTGCCCCGAGACTCGTATCATAGCTTACTTACAACTAAGACATGCCAAGAGAAAGAAAGGTTGGCTTTACATACCTCGTCCACTTCCTAAGCTAATCCGAACTTAAGTCTCGGGCTTCCTAAAATCTACAATAATGTCATTAGACACTAACATTAATTATAGGCACTTTATCTACGAAATTTGGCGGCATTTCCCATAAATCCAACCACCCGAGAATTCTACTCGGCCGAATCATCAACAACAATACCAACAACCATACTAACAACATCAACAATTAATTCGAAACGTATTCTAACGTTAGTAACTTTTCTACATAATTCGACAACATTCCATTTATATTCAATTCGACTACATACATTCAAGCCAACATCAACGCTCACATGTTCAAGTACTAATCAGAGATCATTCAAACAAGATTCAAGAACATTTCAAGCAATCCGCACAATATTCAAAATAACCAACCACACATACTCCACCCGAAACCTTCCCATTCCAATAGGAACAACAACAATACATTTCTTTCTTCCAAATTCATGAACTACACCAACAATCCACACGTTAATAACATTATTCTCATAAATACAAGAAACTATCTTAAAATTCCATTAGCTTCTACAACAAGCCACAAACGACTATAACGACTTGAATCATTAAACCTTCATTTTCATCATAGAATCCACAACAACAACAACAAACATGCTAAATACAATTAATTCATCACTCTACACAACACACATCTACACGGCTACAACCCAACACACACGGCCCAACATCAACATCCATACTTTCATGAATTTCATTCATTTCTACATACTACAACATCACAAACCATCCATAACATGAAAAAGAAGATTAACCCTTACCTTTTTCCACTTAGGTCTTCAACTTGGTTAGGGTTTGTGCTTGGTGAAGGAATGTTTTAATTGTTCCAACCACTATCTCACGTTAACAAGGACCTTCCAATTGGTTGAATTGCTAGAAGAAAATATTTTTTGATCACTATTTTTGGGCTTCAATTTTCGGTCACCATGGCCGAATGGCTCCTCTTGTTTTTCTCCAAGTTTCTACAATTTTCTTAAGTGTAAAAGATGATGAATAATGTCTTGCTAGTCATCCAATATGTACATATATGAATTATACAAGTGTACCATGGCCCACACATGGGTTGGATCAATTAAATTTGGCCAAGCCATGTGTGTGTCACACCCCGACTTTACTAGGGTGTGATGGGCACCCGACCCCATACTCGGAGCCGAGCGAACCCACTGACTCTCGTTACATACATATTCTCTTTGGATTCTTAAAACAAATGATAGTAAAATACATAGTAAAATTTTCAAAATCTTTTTGGCGTTTTTCAACCCAAGCACAGTCTATAAGTGCAAGGAACCTGTGACATAATGTATAATAAAACATATCGGCTAGTGGGGCCATTTTCAAAACTGTCACTCTAGACTCACGACTCTGTCTGCAAAGTCTCTAACTTTACTCCAGATACGGTAGCATAGACACTCTGACTCGGCGACACTCCGGAATAAAGTGGAGCTCGCCAATCCGCTGGAACGTCTCCTGTAATGGCTTCTACTCATCTGGTGTACCTGCGCGGCATGAAACGCAGCGCCCACAAAAGGGGCGTCAGTACGAGCAATGTACTGAGTATGTAAGGCATAGACGATAACATAGAAAGAACGTAATCATGTGCAATAACGGTATGGAGATATAGAACATGTCATGTAAGAGAGAGTATCCTGTACATATGAGACCTATCACGTATAAGGGAGTAATTTTTTTGTACATATAGAACATGTCATGTGTAAAGGCAGTAATTCGTACGTATAGAACATATCATGTAAAGGCGTGTGTCCGGTACATAGAGATCATAACATGTAAAGATGTGACTGTGCATATGAGTGCCCACCGGGGCGGATGCCATGCATGCTTGTCTGGTCATATGGTATCATAGCGCCGAACAAGCCGGCTCACCCACATAGCGCCGAAATACGTCGGCTCGCCCATAAATCCCGCGTCCGGGATGATAACGCCAGCTGACCAGGTGGCAATGAACATGTATCCCTTCCCATTCCCCTCATGTACATGTATCCCATCCCCCCAGCCCATATATGGGTATGGCATGCATGAGAGCCCAAAGAAAGTCATGTACTCGTCGGAGGGACGTAAGGTCGGAAACCTCCGATCGCATTATGGAGTAACCATGGCCGCTTTGTCTCACCTTGGAGGATCAAT
Organism: Lycium ferocissimum; assembly: GCF_029784015.1. Taxonomy (NCBI): domain Eukaryota; kingdom Viridiplantae; phylum Streptophyta; class Magnoliopsida; order Solanales; family Solanaceae; genus Lycium; species Lycium ferocissimum. Next base: position 6,440 of record NW_026727522.1, read on the forward strand.
AATCATAAGGCGAGACTATCAACGGAGAATAACATTAAGAGAACGTAGAACATGTCATTTCGTACCATATCATATCATATCATGTCATATCATAGCATATCGTGTCCGTCATAGCATGTCATCTCATATCAAATCATGTCGTGTCATATCATGTCATGCCATGTCGTATCATAGTCATTTTTTCATATTTGACATCATCATGATCATCATAGAATCATAGTCACTGTTTTAGTCATAAGAACTTTTATTCTTGTAAAACTTGGTTTTTGAAGAAAAAGAAATAAATATATTTTGAAAAACACTTGTAAACTTTTAGTAAGGAAAATCATGCTTTGGGGTCAAGGGTTTAGTTAAGACAACTATTGTTTCCTGGTCGGGATGATAACCAAGAACTTCCACTGGCTATAGTACGGAGACAAACCAAACGGGACAATAGAAAGGGATTTGGGAATAGTGGGCCCACCTCGGTCAAATGAGGCGGCGTACACAATTTACGTATAAAACGTTTCGCGACATGACTTATGAGAGTTTTAGGGTAAACGGACCCTATTCATGCAAGTTCTAGGTGTTTAGACAATTCTTTCAACTATTCGTGAGCATCTAATTCAATTCTACTGAATGAATAGTAGTTAATTTCAATCTCGGATTTCTAGGATTAGAGTAGTCCCCGAGACACGTTCTCAAGCCTATTACGTCTAAGACATGCCAAAGAAGGAAGATGAGGTCTTACATACCTTTTTCTGCCTCTTACGCTACTCCAAATTCAAGCTCCAACTTCGCCAGAATCTACAATTTGGTCATATTTACCAAATGTTAGTTCAAGGGTCTAGAAGTAAAATCTCAAAGTGACACTTGTCTACCGAAATTTCGGCAGCACTTCCCCTGTAAATACACCATACCACCAAGTTCAACTTGGCCAATTTCAACCAACAACAATCCCGGGAATACAACCCGGCCAAACTATCAACATAAAGTCAACAACCATGCTAACAATTTCAATCAACGTACTACTTCCTTCAAAACTTTCCAACTCCAATAAAACACTAGTAATCTTATAATACATATTCCAACAACACCATACTAATATCATTGTCTTTCATTCATATAAAAACATAATATTCAATCTACATAAACTTCAACCACAAGCCTCCAACTACCATAATTTCTCTAGGATCATTAAGCTTTTCATTCGCAATATAGAATCCACACACAACAACAATCAAAATGCTACATAAATTCAATTCATCATGTCTCACCATCACCCCTATATTCGGCCACATCAACAATATTCATGTTCCATGCATTTTCATTCATTTCTATACATTACACCAACCAACATACTACATAAAATAGATTCATCACTTCACACAACACATTTTCGATCAAACATGGCATGTACTCGGCCATACCTCAACACGCATATTTCCATATTCTTCATCCATTTCTACATTCTACGACATTCACAATCATCCATAACATATGAAAGAACATTAAATTCTTACCTTGTCCTTTCAAATTTCCTCTTTGTCAAGGTTATGAATTTGTCCAAGTGAAGGATTTTCTTGCTCCAACAATTCTTCCATGTTGAAGAGGACCTTTGAATTAGTAGGAATATATGAAGAAAATAATTTTTGGGATCAAATTTGGAAACCTCATAATTTTCCTCCATGGCCGAATGGCCTTGTAGTTTCTCCTTCTTTCTCTTTTTTTTTTTTTTTTGGTTCTTGCTCTCTCTTGCATAAGATGATGACCTCTCCCTCATATATATATATATATATCCCACATGCATGTGAGGGGCACATGCCCCCTTTCTATATTTTTCTAGAGATTTCCTTTCTTTTTCTTGAATTTTTTTCTAAAATAAAGATGACTTATTATTTGTCATCATCCTTTCCCCCTTTTTTTTCACATGGCCATTATGGCCCTTCATGAAATTTCTTGAACATCATGTGAAATTACCATTTTGCCCCTTGGCTTTCACAATATTACCATTTTGTCCCTAACCTTCCACATTATTTCCACGGCCCGTTTTGCGAATTTCTCTTGTTGCCCTTAACCTTTCTCAATATTTCCATAACACCAATGTTCATAAATAATACTCCTAGCAACTCGTACATTAAAATTATTTTAGGTCATAGTCTTATCGTAAACTTCTCACCATTGTCCCGTAATATCCGAACACACGAAATACGGGCTATAACATCCTCCCCCCCTTTAGAACATTCGTCCTCGAATGTTCAATTGACCTTATGGGCGTCATAATACTCTGGGAGGGTTCCTTTTATAGCTACTCTTTCCTTTATGCCCGTTCCTTATCTTTTACCTTATTTTCCTTATAATAAAACTCTCTGACCTTTTCATAAGTCTTTGCTCCATGTCATAGGTTACCTTTTCTAATACGATCTCCCCCCTTTTAGGGGCTTCTTATACCAACAGTCCTTTTGTAAAGTCTTCGTTTATACCTTACCCCTTATCTTCCTTCCTTCTATGTCATCCTTCTGTCCACATTTTCATTCACTACTGGTCCCTTCACTCCCTTAGTTCGCTTGTTCATAGTTCTTCCTTAACTGCGCATTTGTGCTGTAGCTGTGTGTCCATATTTCTCAAGCGTTCTGCTACCCTTGTTCTTAGCACAAAATCCTTACTATTTTTTTCCCCCTATCCTTGTTCGTCGAATCTTTAACTATATTCATATAGCTACACACTCCCTCTTTTATGTACCTATCATTGAATTTCGATCCAAGTAGTCTCGTGCTCGGTTGCCGGGATTCACATGTCCACCGGCACGATCATATATGGGATATCCTACACCTTCATATATATATATATATATATATATATATATATATATATATATATATATATATATATATATATAATTACTATCAACTAACCCACAAAACATTTCCAAACACTGTTCAAGCCTATCCTAATTCCCGGGGCTGTAATGCATTTTCTGTCTCTTCACCGAGTTAGCCTGCCTCGTCTCACGCGACCTTTTAGGGTTTCCAGCCATTCCATATACTCGAATTTACCTTAAGCTACCCTAACTTCTCATTTGTCTCGTATGTCTGAATATGTAAAATTTCTTACAAACTTCCCAGGGGGTCACCCATCCTCCCACTTGAGCACGCTTAACCTCGAAACTTTGCTGGAATCCGATGCCTTAAGGCTGATATTTTCGCGTCCGTTTCCTCACATGGCCTTTATCACATGTTCTGGATCAAGTCGAAGTCTTAGAGCTTCCGAAACATTTTCGTAATACGTCCTTTCTTTTACATTTACCGTTTTACCCTTTTCTCTTCTCAATATTCACTTTCCGCCTGGCGTATATCTATTTTCCTATCGGCTGACTTCACATAACGGGACAAATATATCCATCCGGTCCTATCTCTTTTGACTTCCATGTCATCCCTCGCCTTTTTCCGCCGATCGGATGCTGCGGAATTCCACGATTAGTATAAGGGATCTTATCTCCTATGACTTGGCTCTATTGCACGATCTCATGACGAAAGAAGGTCAACCATTCCTAGATGCCCCGCGACCTCTCGTTTATAAATGTGGCCGGCTTCACACTCATAAACAGGACTCTACCGGACACGACTTTGCAGACAACCCTTGGACCGACCCGCTCTGATACCACTTTGTCACACCCCGACTTTACTAGGGTGTGATGGGCACCCGACCCCATACTCGGAGCCGAGCGAACCCACTGACTCTCGTTACATACATATTCTCTTTGGATTCTTAAAACAAATGATAGTAAAATACATAGTAAAATTTTCAAAATCTTTTTGGCGTTTTTCAACCCAAGCACAGTCTATAAGTGCAAGGAACCTGTGACATAATGTATAATAAAACATATCGGCTATGGGGCCGTTTTCAAACTGTCACTCTAGACTCACGACTCTGTCTGCAAAGTCTCTAACTTTACTCCAGATACGGTAGCATAGACACTCTGACTCGGCGACACTCCGGAATAAAGTGGAGCTCGCCAATCCGCTGGAACGTCTCCTGTAATGGCTTCTACTCATCTGGTGTACCGCGGCATGAAACGCGGCGCCACAAAAGGGGCGTCAGTACGAGCAATGTACTGAGTATGTAAGGCATAGACGATAACATAGAAAGAACGTAATCATGTGCAATAACGGTATGGAGATATAGAACATGTCATGTAAGAGAGAGTATCCTGTACATATGAGACCTATCACGTATAAGGGAGTAAGCTGTACATATAGAACATGTCATGTGTAAAGCTGTAACCTGTACGTATAGAACATATCATGTAAAGCTGTGTCCGGTACATAGAGATCATAACATGTAAAGCTGTGACCTGTGCATATGAGTGCCCCTGGGGGCGGATGCCATGCATGCTTGTCTGGTCATATGGTATCATAGCGCCGAACAAGCCGGCTCACCCACATAGCGCCGAAATACGTCGGCTCGCCCATAAATCCCGCGTCCGGATGATAACGCCGGGATGATAACCGACCGGTGGCAATGAACATGTATCCCTTCCCATTCCCCTCATGTACATGTATCCCATCCCCCCAGCCCATATATGGGTATGGCATGCATGAGAGCCCAAAGAAAGTCATGTACTCGTCGGAGGGACGTAAGGTCGGAAACCTCCGATCGCATTATGGAGTAACCATGGCCGCTTTGTCTCACCTTGGAGGATCAATAATCATAAGGCGAGACTATCAACGGAGAATAACATTAAGAGAACGTAGAACATGTCATTTCGTACCATATCATATCATATCATGTCATATCATAGCATATCGTGTCCTGTCATAGCATGTCATCTCATATCAAATCATGTCGTGTCATATCATGTCATGTCATGTCGTATCATAGTCATTTTTTCATATTTGACATCATCATGATCATCATAGAATCATAGTCACTGTTTTAGTCATAAGAACTTTTATTCTTGTAAAACTTGGTTTTTGAAGAAAAAGAAATAAATATATTTTGAAAAACACTTGTAAACTTTTAGTAAGGAAAATCATGCTTTGGGGTCAAGGGTTTAGTTAAGACAACTATTGTTTCCTGGTCGGGATGATAACCAAGAACTTCCACTGGCTATAGTACGGAGACAAACCAAACGGGACAATAGAAAGGGATTTGGGAATAGTGGGCCCACCTCGGTCAAATGAGGCGGCGTACACAATTTACGTATAAAACGTTTCGCGACATGACTTATGAGAGTTTTAGGGTAAACGGACCCTATTCATGCAAGTTCTAGGTGTTTAGACAATTCTTTCAACTATTCGTGAGCATCTAATTCAATTCTACTGAATGAATAGTAGTTAATTTCAATCTCGGATTTCTAGGATTAGAGTAGTCCCCGAGACACGTTCTCAAGCCTATTACGTCTAAGACATGCCAAAGAAGGAAGATGAGGTCTTACATACCTTTTTTCTCGCCTCTTACGCTACTCCAAATTCAAGCTCAACTTCGCCAGAATCTACAATTTGGTCATATTTACCAAATGTTAGTTCAAGGATCTAGAAGTAAAATCTCAAAGTGACACTTGTCTACCGAAATTTCGGCAGCACTTCCCCTGTAAATACACCATACCACCAAGTTCAACTTGGCCAATTTCAACCAACAACAATCCCGGGAATACAACCCGGCCAAACTATCAACATAAAGTCAACAACCATGCTAACAATTTCAATCAACGTACTACTTCCTTCAAAACTTTCCAACTCCAATAAAACACTAGTAATCTTATAATACATATTCCAACAACACCATACTAATATCATTGTCTTTCATTCATATAAAAACATAATATTCAATCTACATAAACTTCAACCACAAGCCTCCAACTACCATAATTTCTCTAGGATCATTAAGCTTTTCATTCGCAATATAGAATCCACACACAACAACAATCAAAATGCTACATAAATTCAATTCATCATGTCTCACCATCACCCCTATATTCGGCCACATCAACAATATTCATGTTCCATGCATTTTCATTCATTTCTATACATTACACCAACCAACATACTACATAAAATAGATTCATCACTTCACACAACACATTTTCGATCAAACATGGCATGTACTCGGCCATACCTCAACACGCATATTTCCATATTCTTCATCCATTTCTACATTCTACGACATTCACAATCATCCATAACATATGAAAGAACATTAAATTCTTACCTTGTCCTTTCAAATTTCCTCTTTGTCAAGGTTATGAATTTGTCCAAGTGAAGGATTTTCTTGCTCCAACAATTCTTCCATGTTGAAGAGGACCTTTGAATTAGTAGGAATATATGAAGAAAATAATTTTTGGGATCAAATTTGGAAACCTCATAATTTTCCTCCATGGCCGAATGGCCTTGTAGTTTCTCCTTCTTTCTCTTTTTTTTTTTTTGGTTCTTGCTCTCTCTTGCATAAGATGATGACCTCTCCCTCATATATATATATATATATATATATATCCCACATGCATGTGAGGGGCACATGCCCCCTTTCTATATTTTTCTAGAGATTTCCTTTCTTTTTCTTGAAATTTTTTCTAAAATAAAGATGACTTAATATTTGTCATCATCCTTTCCCCCTTTTTTTTCACATGGCCATTATGGCCCTTCATGAAATTTCTTGAACATCATGTGAAATTACCATTTTGCCCTTGGCTTTCACAATATTACCATTTTGTCCCTAACCTTCCACATTATTTGCGAATTTCTCTTGTTGCCCTTAACCTTTCTCAATATTTCCATAACACCAATGTTCGTAAATAATACTCCTAGCAACTCGTACATTAAAATTATTTTAGGTCATAGTCTTATCGTAAACTTCTCACCATTGTCCCGTAATATCCGAACACACGAAATACGGGCTATAACAGTGTGGGAGCCATACCACATCACACGGCCACTTGGCCCTTTTTGTGGTTCATGACTAATTAATTTTCTAATTCCAAATTTACCCTTAATATTTCATACCAATGAAATTTAAGCAACTTGTGCCTTAAAATAAAATCGGAGGTTAAAAGTCTCTACCTCGTATCCCGGAATAGTCTTGTCCTTAACTTATCATGGTTAACTCGGATTATCCCAATATACAAAATACGGGATATAACATTCTCCCCCCCTTTAGAACATTCGTCCTCGAATGTTAAACTAGTCTTATAGGGTCTTATAAGCATTTTGGGGGAGACTCTCTTATATAGCTATCACATACAGTTTATTCAGCAATAAACGTGACCAATTAAGGAATTTAGATTACCTGTAGGCATAGGAAATAAGTGGGGGTACTTCTTCTTCATCTCCCCTTCGGCTTCCCAGGTCATCTCCTCCCAGTTATTGTTCCGCCATAATACCTTAGCGGGAGCCACATCTTTAATACGCAGCCTTCTCACCTGACAATCCAGTGTGGCTATAGGCTGCTCCCAAGTCAGATGGTAGGTCTAATTCGTAGGCGACCTTGCCTACCTTACGGACGATCTGATAAGGCCCAATGTATCTCGGACTGAGCTTTCCCTTTTTGCCGAATCTCGTAACACCCTTCATGGGTGACGCTCTCAGAAATACCCAATCGCCAACCTGGAACTCTAACTGTCGCCGTCGATTATCTGCATATGACTTTTGTCGACTCTGAGCTGCTAATAACCGTTCCCGAATGAGTTTCACTTTATCAACTGTTTGCTGAGTCACATCAAACCAGCCAATCGGTGACCTGCACTTCCTGCCATACAGAGCCTCATACCGTGCTATCTGGATGCCAGAATGGTAGCTATTATTGAAAGCAAACTCAACAAATGACAAATGATCTGTTATATCCCGTATTTTGTACATTGGGATATTCCGAGCTAATTGCGGAAAACGACAAGGCCATTTTCTGACTTTGCCTTAAGGCATGAGTTACTTATGATTTTATTGGTATGGAATATTAAGGAAAATTTGGGGTCAAAAGTGAAATTTTGGAAACTTGATAATTCATGAAAATGGTCATGTGTGGCCATATGTGGGGTGTGGGCCATGGACCACATGGCTAAATTATACATGTAGTAAAAGATGACAATTAAGTCATCTTCATCTTTCTTCATCGCTTAGAAATTTCAAGAACCTTGGAGAAGAGAAAAAAAAAAAAAAAAAGGCCATTCGGCCATGGGAGAAAAAAAATGGAAGACTAAAATTCTTCTTCAAAAAATAATTTTCTTCTAGGTTTTCTACTAATTGTAAGGTCCTCTACAACGTGGAGTAGTTGTTGGAGCAAGAAAATCGTTCGTTATTGTCATGAACAAGTGTAGCCGAATAGAAAAGTTGAAGCGAAAAGGTGAGGTTTAATCTTCTTTATGTGTTTTATGGATGATTTGTACATGTTGTGAAATGTAGAAGTGAATGAAGTTCATGAAAATATGGTGTTGTGTTGTGTGGCCGTGTATGTGTGGTGTTGTGTAGAAGTGAAAAACTAATTGTATTTAGCATGGTTGGGTGTTGTTGTAGTGTGTGGAAATGGATGAAAATCATGGAATTTGTGTGTTGAGGTGGTGGTCGAAAATGGGTACATTTTGGTATGTTAAGGAATGAACTAATTTTATATGGTATTTTGGTTGTTATCGTTATGGATTCTATGATGTAAATGAGAGTTTAATGATCCAAGTTGGTGTCGTAATTGTTGCGGGCTGTTTTAGAAGCCAATACGTTGCCAATGTAGCTTTTGTATTTATGAAGATAATGTTGTAAACGTGTGGATTGTTGATGTAGTTTATGAGTTTTGGAAGAAAGAAATATGTTATTGTTGTTCGTGTTGAGTTGGGAAGGTTTCGGGTTCCATGGTGTATTGTTTGGATTGTTTGAATGTTGTGTGGATTGTTTGAGGCGTTCTTGAAACTTGTTTGAGTGGTCTTGGATTAGTATTTGAATATGCGAGCATTGACGTTGCCTTGAATGTAGAAAGTTGAATTGAACGAAAATGGAATGTCGTCAAATCATATGGAAAAGAATTACTAATATTAGAATGTGTTTGGAATTGATTATTGATATTGTTTATATGGTTGTTGGTATTGTTGTCGAAGATTTGGCCGAGTTGAATTCTCGGGGTTGTTGAATTTATAGGGGAAATCTTGCCCAAATTTTTGTAGATAAAGTGCTAGCTTGGAATTGGATTCCTAAGTGCTATGGCTAATGTTTGGTGTCTAACGACGTTATTGTAGATCTTGAGAAGCCGAGACTTAAGTTTGGATTAGCTTAGGAAGCGGACGAGGTGTGTAAAGCTTACCTTCTTTTCTTTTGGCATGTCTAGTGTAAGTAAGTTATGACACGATCCTCGGGGTAACTCTATTCTTATGATTCGAGCATGTTTATGATTCATATTGCCTCTTAATGTTAGCATTCTTGATATGGTCGTATTATGGTTCGTTATATGTCTTTTGGATGATTGGATAATAAATGTTGCATAAAGAATTTTGTTCTAAAAAGATTTACGTAACTACGAACGACCGTAACTTTCACAGAAGGGCTCGGATCGCTTTGAAACGTTCATAGATGATTTGATAACGAATAATATCCCCAAACTTTCATAGGCGGGCCCGGATTGGGTTGACGCTCGTCCGTGGGTCCCGCGACTTTCCTTTGTATAGAGTTCTGACGACCTTTGAAAGAACTTAATGTGGCTATGATTTCGACCCCGAGTATGATTACTTACTTTATTGTCGGGTTTGAAATTAGGATTTTCATGCATATGATTTTGATACGTAACTATGATTTCTAAATTTCTATTTGGTATGTTCCCGAGAGACGTTCGGAGGAAACTTGATTTGACTATTGTTTTGGCTTTTAAATGATGGTTCGTTTTGATTAACCTATTGAGTCTTTGAAAATGTTTTATATGCATATAGTTTCTCACGACTACGCTCGTGCATTTTGTTGTTATATCTTTCGTAGGAGTCGGGTCGGTTATGTTATCGTGCGCACTATGTGTATTCTGAAGTATGATGTGTATTTTGAAGTATGATGTGTGTTCCGAAATCTGATGTGACACGAAGTATGATGTGATGCGAAGTCTGATATGATATATGATGATATGATGATTCTGTTTACCGAGTCCCTCACTGGAGGGCCGGGACACGTTATATGTTTTATGTATGTATTCTGGAGTATGATCAGTTGGTATCAGAGCCGGTGGTGGGGCAAACCCAATGGTGGGGCAAACCCAATGGTGGGGCAAACCCAATAGTGGGGCAAACCCAGTGGTGGGGCAAATTCCCGATGGTAGGCAAACCTCGTTGGTTTAGCACGGCAAATCCCAAAGTGGGGGGGTGAGTGTCCTTTCGAATCCCACATTGGTTTATGCAAATGTGTTACGGCAAATCCCACATTGGTTTAGGCGAATCCCACATCGGTTAATGTCATCTCATATGATAGGTTATGATGTGTTACGGTATGTATATGATGATCATTTACTTATGTCACTCAGTCCCATTATAGACCGAATATGATGCATGACATTGATATGCATGATTTGTATATTTGTCTTCTGTACTTCTGGTGTACGATTTGTGTTTCAGATGCAAGCACTTTGGTATTCTGGCTATTATGCTCACTTTCTGTACTCCTTACTTCGGTTATGACCTCGTTTTCGTATGTCATACCTTACGTACTCGGTACGTATTCCGTCTTTGACCCTCTTTCTTCGGGGCTGCGTTTCGTACCGCGTAGGTACATACAGATGAGTAGAAGATGTTCCAGCGGGATTGACGAGCTTCATTTTCTCCCGGAGTGTTGCCGAGTCAGAGTGTTAAAGTTGTGATATCTGGGGTTATGTTAGAGACTTTGCAGACAGAGTCGAGTGTATGATATGTCAGTTTTGTAAGCGGCTATGTAAGCCGATGTATCATTATGCATTATGTTACGAACTTCATATGTTGGCAGATTTCATACGGTACTAGTTTTATTTGATTTGATAAAGACGAAAGGCATGTTTGTTTACGAAAAATTTTCATTATGTACTTATGTCATGTTTTGCGGACGGTATGATTATGAGTATTACGAAAGTCGGCGGGTTCGCTCGGCCCTAGGTAGGGGTCGGGTGCCCGTCATGCCCTATCGGAAGTTAGGGTGTGACAAATTGGTATCGAAGGCGGTTCGTCTAGGGGTTGGCATCTAGGGTGGTGTACTCTTCTTTCACATACGAGATCGTTCTTTCGCGTAGATCGTGCCATAGAGCCAAGTCATAGGGAATGAGATTTCTTGCACTAACCTTTGGTTTCAGCAGAAGAATGGCATCGACAGAAGGAAGTGACTAGCAATATTGGAAGTTACAAAGCACGTAGGTAAGCAAAGGTATGAAAAACATATGTTGGGTAAGGTACAGAAGTATGATCGAATTGTAAAGTTGAAGATTAAAAGGGAAAATGAACAAAAAAGTGTAACAGGTGCAGTTTAAGCTAGGCATACAAGGTATGTTCATTATTTTTCGTCTTGTTGTCGATGTTGGGAGCCCGTGAGGTGACGTGATATGATATGATATGTATATATGTATGTTGGCCCTGTGAGGCATTGTTGGTATTTCCTGCGTGCAGGTTTTGAGATAGTAAGAAATATAGAGGAAGCTCTGCCGAAATTTTCCCAGAAAAAAAAAAAAAGAGAATGAGATATGGGTTTGTAATACGACTTGAAAGGTCGTGCCGATAGTAATAGTGAGATTAAGACAAGAGTACAGAGGAAAAGAATTGTGATGGATATGAATGTGTTGACAAGACAGCTTGCGAGATATTAAGGATAAAGTTGATCAGAAAGGGTAAAAGGTTAAGGAGTGTTACCTTTATGCGATCGAATACGAATGGGACAATGTGAGTATAATGAAGATTGTTGTGAAAATAAGTAAAGCCCAGTGAGAAAGTGGCCAAGGCTACGATGTGATCTATATAGCTAGAATACAAAGGCAAGTGTGAAACAGCAAAACAAGTTATGGAACGAATAAGGAAGGGTTTGAGTTAAAGATTAAGAGACGACACGAGATAATGTGCCTAGAATGTTACAACTTGAGTAAAGGGAATTACAAGAAGGAAAAGTTTAACCCGAGATATATTGGACCTTATTATGTTGTTCGTAAGGTGAGAAGGTTATGTACTAAAGACATGGCTTTTGTTAGGGTATTGTGGCGGAATAGTAACAGGAAGGAGGTGACTTGAGAAGTTTAAGAGGAGACAAAGAAGAAATATGATTGGTAGGTGAAACGGCATCCTATAGTAATAAAGGAACCCCTCGAGATCCTTATAAGACCTTATGCGATTAGTTGAACATTCGAGGACGAATGTTCTAAAGGGGGAAAGATGTTATATCCGTATTTTGTACATTGGGATATTAGAGTTAATTGCGGAAAGTTAACGAGAAGGCCATTTTCGACTTTGTTAAGGCATGAGTTACATATTCATGATTTTATTGGTATGGAATATTAAGGAAAATTTGGGGTCAGGAAAAGTGAAATTTTGGAAACTTGATAATTCATGAAAATGGCCATATGTGGCCATGTGTGGGGTGTGGGCCATGGGCCACATGGCTAAATTATACATGTAGTAAAAGATGACAATTAAGTCATTTTCATCTTTCTTCATCCCTTAGAAATTTCAAGAACCTTGGAGAAGAGAAAAAAAAGAAGGCCATTCGGCCATGGGAGAAAAAAAAAATGGAAGACCAAAATTCTTCTTCAAAAAATAATTTTCTTCTAGCTTTTCTACTAATTGGAAGGTCCTCTATAACGTGGAGTAGTTGTTGGAGTAGAAAATCGTTCGTTGTTGTCATGAACAAGTCTAGCCGAATGGAAAAGTTGAAGGGAAAAGGTGAGGTTTAATCTTCTTTATGTGTTTTATGGATGATTTGTACATGTTGTGAAATGTAGAAGTGAATGAAGTTCATGAAAATATGGTGTTGTGTTGTGTGGCCGTGTATGTGTGGTGTAGTGTAGAAGTGAAAAACTAATTGTATTTAGCATGGTTGGGTGTTGTTGTAGTGTGTGGAAATGGATGAAAATCATGGAATTTGTGTGTTGAGGTGGTGGCCGAAAATGGACTGTTTTGGTATGTTAAGGAATGAACTAATTTTATATGGTATTTTGGTTGTTATCGTTATGGATTCTATGATGTAAATGAGAGTTTAATGATCAAGTTGGTGTCGTAATTGTTGCGGGCTGTTTAGAAGCCAATACGTTGCCAATGTATTTCTTGTATTTATGAAGATAATGTTGTAAACGTGTGGATTGTTGATGTAGTTTATGAGTTTTGGAAGAAAGAAATATGTTATTGTTGTTCGTGTTGAGTTGGGAAGGTTTCGGGTTCCATGGTGTATTGTTTGGATTGTTTGAATGTTGTGTGGATTGTTTGAGGCGTTCTTGAAACTTGTTTGAGTGGTCTCGGATTAGTATTTGAATATGCGAGCATTGACGTTGCCTTGAATGTAGAAAGTCGAATTGAACGAAAATGGAATGTCGTCGAATCATATGGAAAAGAATTACTAATGTTAGAATGTGTTTGAAATTGATTATTGATATTTTTTATATGGTTGTTGGTATTGTTGTCGAAGATTTGGCCGAGTTGAATTCTCGGGGTTGTTGAATTTATAGGGGAAATGGTGCCCAAATTTACGTAGATAAAGTGCTAGCTTGGAATTGGATTCCTAAGTGCTCATGACTAATGTTTGGCGTCTAACGACGTTATTGTAGATCTTGAAGCCGAGACTTAAGTTTGGATTAAGCTTAGGAAGCGGACGAGGTATGTAAAGCTTACCCTTCCTTTCTTTTAGCATGTCCTAGTGTAAGTAAGTTATGACACGATCCTCGGGGTAACTCTATTCTTATGATTGGAGCATGTTTATGATTCATATGTGCCTCTTAATGTTAGCATTCTTGATATGGTCGTATTATGGTTCTTATGTCTTTTGGATGATTGGATAATAAATGTTGCATAAAGAATTTTGTTCTTAAAAGATTCTGTAACTACGAACGACCGTAACTTTCACAGAAGGGCTCGGATCGCTTCGAAACGTTCATAGATGATTTGATAACGAATAATATCCCCAAACTTTCATAGGCGGGCCCAGATTGGGTTGACGCTCGTCCGTGGGTCCCGCGACTTTCCTTTGTATAGTTCTGACGACCTTTGAAAGAACTTAATGTGGCTATGATTTCGACCCCCTAGTATGATTACTTATTTATCTGTCGGGTTTGAAATGAGGATTTTTATGCATATGATTTTGATACGTAACTATGATTTCTAAATTTCTATTTGGTATGTTCCCGAGAGGCATTCGGAGGAAACATGATTTGACTACTGTTTTGGCTTTTAAATGAGGGTTCGTTTTGATCATTCTGTTGAGTCTGTAATAATGTCTTATATGCATATAGTTTCTCACGACTCTGCTGGTGCATTTTGTTGTTATATCTTTCGCCGAATCCCGGGCCGGTTATGTTATCGTGCGTACTATGCTGTATTCTAAAGTATGATGTGTATTCTGAAGTATGGTGTGTATTCCGAAATATGATGTGACACGAAGTATGATGTGATGCGAAGTCTGATATGATATATGATAACATGATTATATGATGATTCTGTTCATCGAGTCCCTCACTGGAGGGCCGGGACACGTTATATGTTTTATGTATGTATTCTAGAGTATGATCAGTTGGTATCAGAGCCGGTGGTGGGGCAAACCCGTGGTGGGGCAAACCCGATGGTGGGGCAAACCCAATAGTGGGGCAAATCGCAAGCACGGCGAGTCCCAAAGTGGGGGGGTGAGTATAAGGCCGGTTTAGGCGAATCCCACATTGGTTTAGGCAAATCCTGTTTGGTTTAGGCAAATCCCACATTGGTTTAGGCGAATCCCACATTGGTTTAGGCCAATCCCACATCGGTTAATGTATCTCATATGATGTTATGATGTGTTACGGTATGTATATGATGATCATTTACTTATGTCACTCAGTCCCATTATGGGCCGGATATGATGCATGACATTGATATGCATGATTTGTATATTTGTCATTATAATTGTTACGGTGTACGATTTGTGTTTCGGATGCAAGCACTTTGGTATTGGCTATTATGCTCACTTTACGTACTCGCTTACTTCGGTTATGACCTCGTTTTACGTATGCCATGCCTTACATGCTCGGTACATATTCGTACTTGACCCCCTTTCTTCGGGGGCTGCGTTTCGTACGCGCGGTATATATAGATGAGTAGAAGATGTTCCGGCGGGATTGGCGAGCTCTATTTTCTCCTGTGAGGGTCTTTTAAGGAGTCGAGTGTTAAAGTTGTGATATCTAGGGTTATGTTAGAGACTTTGCAGACAGAGTCGAGTGTATGATATGTAAGTTTTGTGAGCGGCTATGTAAGCCGATGTATCATTATGCATTATGTTACGAACTTCATATGTTGGCAGATTTCATACGGTACTAGTTTTATTTGATTTGATAAAGACGAAAGGCATGTTTGTTTTCTGAAAAATTTTCATTATGTACTTATGTCATGTTTTGCGGGCCCAGTATGATTATGAGTATTACGAAAGTCAGCGGGTTCGCTCGGCCCTAGGTAGGGGTCGGGTGCCCATCATGCCCTATCGGAAATTAGGGTGTGACATGATCGTCGCAGCTACCTTTGTCGGATATAATAGATATGGGGACCTCGTGAGATCTTACTATCTTCTTAATGTATAGTTTGCATAGTCCTTAGCTGAATAAGTAGTCTTGATCGGGAAGAAAATGGGCGATTTTGTCGGCACACCTACGATAACCGTATGGAATCACATTTCCGTAGAGTGCGAATAAGCTTTGTAATGGGGTCCCGTATTACGATCCTCGTGTCACGCCCTTGTCCGATAGGGTGTGATGGGCACCCGACCCTTACCTATGGCCGAGCGAACCGCATCGGGCCGTAAAACATAACATAAGCACGTAACGAATTTTTTTTTCGAAAACAAACATGCCTTTCATCATTTTTTTTTCCAAATCAAATAAAGCTAGCATCGTATGAAATCTGTAAACATATGAAGTTCATACATAATGCATAATAATACATCGCTTATATAGCTTACAAAAGCCCGACATATCACACACACGACAACGTACGCAAAGTCTCTACCAACATCTCGGATACCACACAAAGCACTCGGACTCGGCGGCCTAGAGAAATGGAGCTCGCCAATCCGGTTGGAACGTCCTCTTCAACATCATCTACTCATCGCGGGTACACAACGCGGCATGAAACGCGAGCCCCCGAAGAGAAAGGGTCGATGCGAAATATGTGCGAGTATGTAAAGCATGGGATATCGTAAAACGTAATAACCGGAAATCGAAAGGAGGAGAATAGAAAAGTAATACAATAACCGAACTCATAACACCTTTTCTTTTGAACCATAAATTATACGTATCAATTCCATATTCGGCTCGTAAATCACGTGACCGAGGAACGCAGTCGAGAAAATCATCTCGTAAACATACATAGATATAACATGCCCCGGTCCTCACAGTGAGGGATGCGGTAGGTAAAACCATCGGATGCGTATATATATATCGTGCCCGGCCCTTTAATGAGGGACGCGGTAAGTAAAATCATCATATCGTATACGTATAACGTGCCCGGCCCTCTAACGAGGGACGCGGTAAGTAAAATCATCATATGCATGTACATGTAACGTGCCCTGGCCCTCTAGTGAGGGACGCGGTAAAAGGAATCATCATATGCCATCTTGGCCACCTCCTCCATATCATCATATCATATAACGTGCCGGCCCCGCTAGTAAGGGACGCGGTAAATATAACGTGCCCGCCCCCTACGAAGTGAGGACGCGGTGAACAATGCAATGAAGTGCACAAATACATGCCCCGGCGCCGGGACGCGAGTGAAGGAGATAATAACGGCTCGCACGAGCGAAGTAGTGAGAAACCATATGCACAAATCATCATATACATACCGTGACACATCATAACATCATAACTTATCATATGAGGGCGGCATTATTAACGGTGTGGGATTGGCCTAAACCAATGTGGGATTTGCCTAAGCTTGAGTGTGGAATTTGCTCACCACCGGGTTTGCCCCACCATTGGGTTTGCCCACTACCGCTCCGATTCCAACCGATCATATTCCGGAATACATATCATACTTCGGAATACGAGATAGTGCGCACGATAACATAATCGGCCGGAACTTGGCGAAAATTAACTTGACAGTGCACGAATAGAATCATGCAGTAACCAATTACGCTTAAAAACATTTTCAAAGACTTAATAGGTTAATCAAAACGAACCATTATTTATAAGCCAAAAACGAGTAGGTCAAATCGATTTTTCTTCGAATATCACTCGGGAACATATCAAACCGAACTTCAGAAACCATAGTCACGTACCAAAATCATGTGCATGAAAATCCTCATTTCAGACTCAACCGATAAATAAGTAATCATACTCAGGGGTTGGAAAAATAGTCATATTGATCTCTTTAAAAAATAGGTCGTTAGAACCAAACATAGAAAGTCGCGGGGCCCACGGACGAGCGTCAACCCAATCCGAGCCCGCCTATGAAAATTAAAGTCTTTACTCGTCATGAAATCATTTACGAACATATCAAAGCCATCCGGTTCTGTCTGTGAAAGTTACGGACGTTCGTAGTTACAAAACTCTTTTGAAAACAAAACTTTTTTATGCAACGTTTGAAGACCAATCATACAAAAACATATAAACCATAGCTCGTCCACATAAGGATGGCAACATCAAAAGCAAATATGACTCACAAACGTGCTCGGATTTTTAAGAGTAGAATTACCCCCGAGGCTCGTAACGTATCATAGCTTAACCATATCTAATTCATGCCAAAAGAAGGAAAGGTAAGCTTTACATACCTTGATTGCTTCCTAAGCTAATCCAAATTTAAGTCTTGACTTCTCGAGATCTACAACACATCAATAGGCATCGAACATTAGCCATAAGCATCAGAAAGTTCAACTCCAAACCATCATTTTATCTACAGAAATTTGGGCAGCATTTTCCCTGTAAATTCAACACCCCGAGAATTCAACTCGGCCAATATTATCAACAACAATACCAACAACCATTCCAACAACATCAATAATGGATTCAAAACACATTCTAACATTAATAACCCTTTTCCATACAATTCGACGGTATTCCATTTTTATTCAAACCAACCGCATACGATCAGACCAACATCAATGTTCATACGTTCAAGTACTAATCCAAACCACTTAAACAAGATTCAAGAATGCTTCCAACAATCTACAAAATAGCCAAATCAGCCCATTCACTACATAATGGAACCGAAACTTCCAAATGCCATAAGAACAACAACGATACATTTCCTTCTTCAAAATTCACAAACTAGACCAACAAACCACACTTTAACAACATTATTATCATAATTACACGAAACTATATTTGATTCAAATCGGCTTCCAAAACAGCCCGCAACAATTACGACACCAACTTGGACCATTAAACTCTCGTTTACATCACATAATCCACAACACAACAACCAAATTACACTAAATAAAATTAGCTCTTCACTTACTACACAACACAACACACACGGCCAAATCCAACATACACGGCCAAACATCAACTCCAATATTTTATGAGTTCCATTCATTTCTACACATCACAACAACACACAAACATGCTAACTACAATTACTTCACCACTCTTACAACACACATCCATACTCGGCCACACTACAACCCACGGTTACAATTTCAACATCCTACTTTCATGTATTTCATTCATTTCTACATATCACAACATACACAAGTCATCCATAAAACATGTAAGGAAGATTAAACCTCACCTTTTCCATTCAATTTCTTCATTCGGCTAGGATTGTTCAAGGCCACAACGAACGATTTAATTGCTCCAACAACTATTCCACGTCGTAGAGGGCCTTCCAATTAGTAGAAAACTAGAAGAAAAATAATTTTTCCATGATCAAACCTCTTGCTCTCCCACGGCTTGGACATGGCCGAATGGCCTTTCCCTTTTTTTTCTCCATTTTTCTTGAACTTTCTAGGTGGAAAATGATAAAGATGACTAAGTTGGTCATCTTATACCTACATATATAATTAATACATGTGGCCTATGGCCCACATGTCACATGCAAGGCCACATGGCCATTTTTTCATGAATTCTTAATTTCCAAAACTTCATTTTTGGCCCCAAATTTTCATGAAATGTCTAACTTTCCATAATTCACTTTTGACCACAAATTTTCCTTATTCCAATTTTACCCTTAACATCCCATACTAATAAAAAGATGAATATGCAACTTATGCACTCTTAACAAAATCGAAAAAAATTACAACCTTATCCTTAACTTGTCGCAACCGACTTAGAATATTCCAAAGTACAAAGTACGGGGTATAACACCTCGGCCTCATGTATTACTCCTCGACTTCTTATCAAGTGCTCACTTAGTCTCATTTTTGACATACCAATACTTGTAGGTTGCGTCACTATTCTCGTACAGCTTGTATAAAGTATATTCAATTCTTAGACATGGTCTTTCCGTCCCCTGGTTCATTCTGCTCTATATCTCGTTCATACTGAAACTCGCTCGTCCTACTTTGTCATATTTCTTTCCCTTCCTTTAGTTACTCTTGACTTTCTCATTTCTTACGATAGAGGATTTCCCGTCCCCTCTTCCTTATTACTTGCAAGTTACAATATCACTAGCGAACCACTCTATAGCCAATATCTTGGCCTTTAATCCGAGATAGCACCGCTAACCTTCATAATATCTCTTAAGTTATTCAACACCATTCGCTTGTCATACTCTTTCTCTTCATACACATCCACTACTTGTTCTTTCGCCCGTCGTCCCCTTGGAGGCTTGACTCACTCGTGTCCCTTACTTTTCACCTTGCCCGACATTGGATATCCTTACCTCCTACCTACTCACTTTCTTCTTCTCCAAATATCCTAGCATTAGAACTCTCCAAGCTTATCCGTAGTGGAAATAGCATCGGTTGCCTTGTAACATTTGTCACTTTAACCTTACTACTCGTCCGAGATCGGTGTTTCCAATATGCCACAACGCGTCGATTCTTGGAATACACATACCCTATGATATAGCCATGTATGGAGTATCACATGCACACCTATATATATGCATAAATTCTAGCATCTCGTTTACAAAATATTTCCAAACTGTCACACCCCGACTTTACTAGGGTGTGATGGGCACCGACTCCATATTCGGAGCCGAAGCGAACCCGCTAACTCTTATTACACATATGAACTTATGAATCGTTAGAAATGAATACATAGAATTTTTTTTTTTCTTCAAGTAAAATCGACATCATATAAGACTTGTAACACGAGACGTGATAACATATCGGCTGTCGGGAGCCGCTTGCTGCATCGACAACCCAATACCCACGACTCTTGTGCGCAAAGTCTCTAACTCCGAGCAAAACGTCACGACACATATGCTCGACTCGGCGGCCTCCGGGACAAGTGGAGCCTACCAACCCCCGCCGGGACATCTTCTCTACTAACCACTATCAGGGTTCTCTTGCGCGGCATGAAACGTGACCCCCCGAAGAAGAGGGGTCGTACGAGCAATGTACCGAGTATGTAAGGCATGGATGGTAACATAGAAAGAGACGTAATCATGTGCAACAACGGTATAGGAGATGTAGAGCATATCGTACATAGGAGATATATCATGTATAAGGAGTAAGTCGTGCATATAGAACATGTCATGTGTAAAGCTGTAACCGTACGTACGGAACATATCATGTAAAGTGAACCCAGTATATAGGGATCATATAATGTAAAGCCGTGACCGTGCATATAAGTGCCTGGGGCGGATGCCATGCATGCTTGTCGGTCATATGGTATCATAGCGCCGAACAAGTCGGCTCGCCCACATAGCGCCGAAATACTCCGGCTCGCCCATAAATCCCGCGTCCGGCATCCCGCGTACGGGATGATAAGCCACCGACTGTGGCAATGAACATGTATCCCTTCCCATTCCCCACATTTACATGTATCCCATCCCCCCAACCCATGTACATATACGGGTATGGCATGCATGAGAGCCCAAAGAAAGTCATGTATCCATCGGAGTGACGTAAGGTCGGAGACCTCCGATTACATTATGGAATAATCATGGTCGTCATGTCTCACCTTGAAGGAACGATAATCATAAGGCGAGACTACCAATGAAGAATAACATTTTAGAGAGAGCGTAGAACATATCATATCGTATCGTATCATATCATATCATATCATGTCATAGCATATCATATCATATCATGTCATGTCATGTCGTGTCATAGACATTTTCTCATATTTAGCATCATCTTTGTCATCGTAAAATCATAGTCGTCGTTTTAGTCATAAAAACTTTCAAAAATCATAAAACTTAGATTTGGAGAAGAATGAATATTTTGGAAAACGTTCATGAACTTTTAGAAAGAAAATCATGCCTTGGAATCAAGGGATTAGTTAAAACAATTATTATTTAGTAGTCGGAATGATGTCCAAAAGTTCCCTTTAACTGTAATACGAAAATAAGCCAAATGGAGCCATAGGAGGAAATTAGGGAATAGTGGGCCCACCTCGAGTCAAATGAGGCGGCGTACACAATTTACGTATAATACGTTTCATACGGCATGACTTATGAGAGTTTTAGGGTAAACGGATCCTATTCATGCAAGTTCCAGTGTTTAGACAATTCTTTCAACTATTCATAAGCATTTAATTCAATTCTACCGAATGAATAGTAGTCAAGTTCAAGCTCGGATTTCTAGAATTAGAGTGGTCCCCGAGACACGTATTCAAGCCTATTACATCTAAGACATGCCAAAGGAAGAAGAGTGAAGCCTTACATACCTCTTTCCGCTCCTTCTGCTACTCCAAATTCAAGTTGCAAATCCGTCGAAATCTACAATTTGGTCATGTTTACCAAACATTGATTAGTGCATCTAGAATTGGATTCTTAAATCGAAACTTGGCTACCGAAATTTCGCAAAGATTTCCCTGTAAATACACCATCCCCAAAATCCAACTCGGCTCATTTTAATCAATAATAACAATCCGGGAATTCAACCCGGCCAAAGTATCAATAATACCAATAATTATTCTAACAATGCTTCAATATTCAATTCAATCCAATTCACATAATCTTCCAACAACTCAAACAACATACTACTTTATCCGAAACCTTCAACCTCAACAATATCCATACATTTCATCATCGCATAATCCATAACGACGACAACTAGAATATCAAATAACATCAATTTACATTAACTTACCAAAGCTCCTATTATCCGACCATAACCACTTCTTACATATTTTTATGCATTTTCATCCATCCCTTACATTACAACAAACAACATTCCATATAGAATCAATCCATTCTTTCCATGCAACCCAACACAACACGACCATCTCATACGACACAACACATATAACACAACACACGCCAACACTACTCCAAACGGCTACCATTCCAACATATTATATTCATGGCTTTTCATTCCTTTTACATTATGGATTTCACAATACAACAATCAAACTACCAAAATAAAATCAATTCATCACACCTCCACAACACTACTTCTATTCGGCCACATCAACAACTTCCATATTTCCATAAATTACATCATTTTCTACATGCTACAATATTCACAACCATCCATAACACATGAAAGAAGATTAAATACATACCTTCATCCTTTGACTTCTCCTATTCGGTTAGGGCTCCATCCTACACCATGAGAGCTTTACTTGTCCCAACAATCACTCCATGTTAATTAGGACCTTCAAATCAGTAGAAAGGCTAGAAGAAAATAATTTTTCTAGGTCACTTTCCCATGGCTCAATTTTGAGAGCCATGGCCGAATACATACTATACTCCTCTCTTCTTGTTTTGTTTTCTTTCTTTCTTTCTTTCTCCACTCTTTTCAACTAAAAGATGAACTTCCACATATATATATAGTTCTCCAAGCATGTGAGGGGCACATGCCCCTCTCTCAATTTTTTCTAGACTTTTCTTTCTTTTTCTTGAATTTTTTTTCTAAATAAAAGATGACTTATTTTGTTGTCATCTTCTTTTCCTTTTTTTTTTTATTAATTTCTGGCCAACATGGCCCCTTTTCATGAAGCTCCTTGAACACCATGTGAAATTACCATTTTGCCCCTAGCCTTCCACGTTATTCCCATGATGCCACTTTACAAATTTTCCCTTTTACCCTTAGCCTTTCTCAATATTTCCATACCTCCAATGTTCATAAATAATATTCCTAACAACTCGTACCCCTAAAATGATTTCCAAAACATAGTCTTGTCCTTAACTTCTCACCATTGTCCCGCAGTATCCGAACGCACGAAATACGGGCTATAACACAAACGCTACTCAAACTCACCCTAATTCTAGAGCTGTGCTGCACCTTCCTTCCCTCTACCGGTCTAATCTGCCCCGTCCTACTCGACCTCTTAAGGTCTTTGCCCACTCCACACACTCTAACTTCCCTTAGTCTATTCTAGCTGCTCATTTGCTTCTTATGTCTCAATTTATAAGACTCTCAGAACACTTCCCAGGGGGTCACCCATCCTAAAATTTCTCTTACTCAAAGACGCTTAACCTTAGAACTATAATGAAATACAATGCTTTAATACTAGTATAACCGCGTCCACCTCATCGTATGACCTTCATCACATGTCTGGAGTAAGTTGAAGTCTTGTGATTTCGAAACGTTCTCATAACACATCTCCCTCCGAATTAGAAGGGCCCTCTTTTTTCCGACTCCACAATTACTATTTTAGCCTTTTTCAATCCTCAATATTCACCTTTTCACCTATGGATATGACTACTTTCCGTCCTAGACTTCCGCATTCCCAATGGTAGGGCACACTGATCGCCGTTACTTATAAATACTTGGTTATCGAGCTTTTGAATTTTTCGTTCGCTCGCTATTAAGTAACACTCATACAAAGAAATACACATATATAGAAATATTCTAATAAGGACTCATATACCAGGCAAGCGTTTGCGATGCTTCCGATCCCGCCACCGGCCAACGCATATAGGCGGTTCGATGGACCGCTAGAACCGGAGGCTCCGCCACGCCCCTCTCGCCACGGCTCGCTGGTGTCGCATACCCCGCCCCCATAGGGCGCATAGCCACACGAAGAGGAAGATGAACCAAAGAATCGACTCGCAAGTCGGGCCGCACCACCTCGGACCGCCTCCTCGCACGACACTCTCTCACAAGATAGCCTCGACTCGCCACAAGAAAATAAACGCCCGTAGCACGATAACACTCTCCAAGTGATCTCTCCACAAATGAGAACACCGAGGTATGGGTGGCCTGGATCGACCGAACCCGTCCACCGCGAACTCAAAGACCGAGCTCGACCTCGCCTCGAATACCCTCGTACTATCCGGCTTCCTACCCGTGAACCGCGGGGGCGCCCGCGCCGGTCGGGACGGGTATCTACCATACCGCCGTTGAAGCTGCTCGCCGGACCTCTGCAACAGCCGGCCGATCCGGCCCTCGGGGTCGGCCCCGTCGTGTATCTTGTCGGGCCGGCGCCCGCTACGCCGTGCCTTCATCCCCCGGGCATACGCCCCGTACCCGTGCAATATCCATACGGCTGAGAAGCCATCACCATACAACTATCAACCAAATAGCGATCCAACCCCATCACATACCAATGCATCCTATCGGTCATATCAACTACAATAGTGGGTGCATATCTAGCCAACGAATCGAACTCAAGGCTATAATCTCGAACACTCCTACCATTCTGTCTCAAACGTAGAAATCTATCAACTCTGGCTCGCCTCATCTCCGGAGTGCAAAGTGTGCGGGCCAAGAAAGGCCCTCCGTAAACTCGTCTCCACACGGGCCGGAGGAGCATCTCCGCCCTAGACAACTCCCCAGACTCATACCAACCAACGCTACATCACGCAATCGATATGAAGCCACTTCGACGTACATTACGCCCTCGAAGCTCTAATCACCCTCGGCTGTGCGCCGCATCTCTGCCGAATAAACTCCTGGGGATCCTCCGCGGGCTTTGACCCGTAGAACTCTGGGGGATTACAAGTCAGGAAATCACGGACCCTCAAGCTATCATATCTGTCTGCATGGTCACCTCCCAATCCGTGCCTGCGAGCCTGCCCCGCCACCAATCTGGTCAGCAACTGGACCGCATCTCTCATAGCCCTATCCTCCGCCCCTGGCTGAGGAGCTGGAGGCTCGGGCACTGGAACCCCGGGAGCTGGCGGTGGAGCCGCCCCCTGATCTGCAGCTGCTGCTGCCCTATGCTCCTCTGGTAGTGGCGGTGTAGCAGAGCTCGCTGACGGGAGCACAACCTCAGGCTGAGCACGGGCCCTAGTAACTCTCCGGGCCTGGCTAGTCTCTCCAGCTGCTTGGCCGACTAGGCCCTTCGGGGGCACCGTCTCTTTCCTGAGGCATCGTCGAAAGCATAACAATTCGTTAGGGAGAGGGAGTCCGTCACGGACCCGAACTACGGTTGACGGCATCCGGCAAGACCGAACACCACTCGTCCCATTACCCATAACCTTTCATGCATAACATATACGCTCACTTTCATGGAAACATATCATTAGTGGAAACTTAACTATTTTGATAAACATAAAACCTTTGGGCCATCAAAATAGTATATACACATACACACACATATATATATATATATATATCCATGGGGATCATACCATACTACCCACACCTGCGCGTCTACGAGCCTCTACTAGAGTACTAAACATATGGACGGGACAGGACCCCGTCATGCCCAAAATGTGAATATACAAATATGTACCAAAAGAATAATCAAAGCACCTCGGATGATGGAGTGCTCACAACCGCCCATCGGCTCTAGGGATCGACCGTCTCCCCGCCACCGTGGGCATGAACACGAGCGTCCGAAAAGGACGCGCATGCGAACATTATACCGAGTATGTAAGGCAGAGCGAAACAAACATAATCTGGAAATCATAAGTCATGAGATGAGGGTATAACCTCGTACACTTTACATATGAAC